>NW_018408465.1:1353991-1359326 GCF_002113885.1 Mizuhopecten yessoensis
AGACCAGGGTACGTATCCCAGTCTAGCCCCGATAGTATAATCTGAAGACCAGGGTACGTATCCCAGTCTAGCCCCGATAGTATAATCTGAAGACCAGGGTACGTATCCCAGTCTAGCCCCGATAGTATAATCTGAAGACCAGGGTACGTATCCCAGTCTAGCCCCGATAGTATAATCTGAAGACCAGGGTACGTATCCCAGTCTAGCCCCGATAGTATAATCTGAAGACCAGGGTACGTATCCCAGTCTAGCCCCGATAGTATAATCTGAAGACCAGGGTACGTATCCCAGTCTAGCCCCGATAGTATAATCTGAAGACCAGGGTACGTATCCCAGTCTAGCCCCGATAGTATAATCTGAAGACCAGGGTACGTATCCCAGTCTAGCCCCGATAGTATAATCTGAAGACCAGGGTACGTATCCCAGTCTAGCCCCGATAGTATAATCTGAAGACCAGGGTACGTATCCCAGTCTAGCCCCGATAGTATAATCTGAAGACCAGGGTACGTATCCCAGTCTAGCCCCGATAGTATAATCTGAAGACCAGGGTACGTATCCCAGTCTAGCCCCGATAGTATAATCTGAAGACCAGGGTACGTATCCCAGTCTAGCCCCGATAGTATAATCTGAAGACCAGGGTACGTATCCCAGTCTAGCCCCGATAGTATAATCTGAAGACCAGGGTACGTATCCCAGTCTAGCCCCGATAGTATAATCTGAAGACCAGGGTACGTATCCCAGTCTAGCCCCGATAGTATAATCTGAAGACCAGGGTACGTATCCCAGTCTAGCCCCGATAGTATAATCTGAAGACCAGGGTACGTATCCCAGTCTAGCCCCGATAGTATAATCTGAAGACCAGGGTACGTATCCCAGTCTAGCCCCGATAGTATAATCTGAAGACCAGGGTACGTATCCCAGTCTAGCCCCGATAGTATAATCTGAAGACCAGGGTACGTATCCCAGTCTAGCCCCGATAGTATAATCTGAAGACCAGGGTACGTATCCCAGTCTAGCCCCGATAGTATAATCTGAAGACCAGGGTACGTATCCCAGTCTAGCCCCGATAGTATAATCTGAAGACCAGGGTACGTATCCCAGTCTAGCCCCGATAGTATAATCTGAAGACCAGGGTACGTATCCCAGTCTAGCCCCGATAGTATAATCTGAAGACCAGGGTACGTATCCCCGTCTAGCCCCGATAGTATAATCTGAAGACCAGGGTACGCATCCCAGTCTAGCCCCACTAAAAATACTGTTGTTGATTACATTGTCTTTTTTATCTATGTTATTTCTCAAAAACTTCCCTAAGGTATGTTTTTTTTTCTCCAACATAATTAATCAAAGCTTAAGTCATGCCGGAAAAAACAGTTTCCATGCAACACTTTGTTACAGATTTTGGCAGTGGTATATGTGTTGTTAAAGTGACAGTGATGGTCGTCCTTGAAGGTTGGCATGGCTGAGTGTTTAGACCCCTGTTGTTTATTTATTAAACCCACGAGTTTGACCCGAGTCCTGTATCTGTAATTGTGCATAATCAGACAACCTAAACTAACTAGACCTGTAACTAACTCCCACAACAGTTATATAAAACTGCACTTTTTTTTTCAATTTTTGGCTGTGGTACGAGGATCCTTAAGTTAACACACAAGAAAACATTATGAAAAGACAGCTTGATATTAGGGACGCTATAACAAATGAACCACTCATCGAATGGTTCTATATATGTACATGTATGAGCTCCAGGAGTTGTCACTGTCAATTTGTTGGAAATCTTATTCTAGATTCACAGGATACAGAAGAAGACACGGTAACAAGGATGATGATTGATGGAAGTGGACATAGGATATCGGCCTGGATCAATAGTGATCTATCTCCTCCTGTCTGGAGTGTGTTATCTCTATGTAGGGTTTTCCCGTCACCTCCCAGTGGTAACCTCCAAGTGGTACGGCTATAGATCTTGGTGTTCCATGATCATACACTCCTATTCCTAAACACACTCCCAGTTATATATCTATTAACACCTGTCTAAGTGTCAATATATATATATATATATACACAAACTGTATCAAAGTGTTCAATATACATATACACCTCATAGCAAAAGTGTTGACGTATGTCTTTATACAAAATTGTTTCAAGATACTTATAGTACACACGTTTTGTATACATATATATACTTTTCACTTAATTTGTCATTATTTCTCCTCCATTATTTATTCTTTCATTAATTCTACTTTGAGAATGGACCAACACACCTGCTGTGTCAGTGTATATATATATATGTGTGATTACATCTTTAAAATTTAGTTGTAAACTTTTGAAAAATATAAAATTTTGATTTTATCAATTATTCATTAAGCTAACAATGAAAGCTGATCCATATACTTATAACAACTTTTAGTATTACCTACCAGGCAGAGCTTGAGAACTCTAATACCAATACACAGGAAGTGCAGATTTTAATACACCAGTTGCATGTTTGAAGTGAATTTGTCTTACAGATAGTTTTCTTTCTTCACTTGACTAAAACATGAAATTATATTGGAGAAAAAAAAATCATCAATTTTTATAGCAATGTGATCAGATGTCCTAAACGATTAGGAAAAATAATGTTTGTTTTTGTTCATTCAGGCTTCAGGGAAAAGAAAGAAGCTTGAGGCTAATGTTAGCTTTCGACAACTTACAACAAATTGGATTTACATGTATATTTTTTTTAGATATTAAAATTTATAACCAAAATGACATGTAAATAGTGACTTAAATATTATTCAAAGATATACTCAATTATTTTAAAAACACAAAAATATTTGTAAGTTTAAAGTACAAAATTGAAATTTTGATTTTAAGTTACTAACGTTCAAGCTAACCATACCTATGAATGACAGACCTACAAGTGATGTTATTGATGTTTCATCAGGACATGATAGGATGGACAAAATGAATTATCAGTTTAATTATAACTTTTCTAATGCAACAGATAATAGAGAATTTGTCCACACTGCTATCTCTACATGAATCAGCTGTGCTGTATTGGTGAGGGAGGTGGTGTGTACAACAGATCTAGGTTTAGCTATTACCAGTTCCAGCCTCTGTACCAGTGGAGAGTTGCTGGGTCCTGATACTACAGTGTTGGCTGCTAATACAGAGGCTGTAGAACCGTGTGTGGGTATGGCCTTTGATGTAATGATGTAGTGATTTCACCATTAGCAATGCAATAAAGCGTAGGCATCAATTAGTTGCTCTGTTTTAATGGTTGCTGGACATGCCCTGCAAGCTTCTGACCCTTCCAACTCAACTAGCATAGACAATGTGTCCCAACAACTCAGCTAACATTCCCTACATCTCCCCACAACTCAGCTAACGTCCCCTACATGTCCCCACAACTCAGCTAACGTCCCCTACATGTCCCTACAACTCAGCTCACAACCCATACATGTCCCCACAACTCAATGTGTCCCAACAACTCAGCTGACATCCCCTACATCTCCCCACAGCCCAGCTAACATCCCCCACACCCCCCCCCAACTCAGCTAACGTCCCCATACAACTCAGCTAAAGTCCCCTACATGTCCCCACCACTCAGCTAACGTCCCCTACATGGCCCCACAACTCAGCTCACAACCCATACATGTCCCCACAACTCACCTAACGTCCCCTACATGTCCCAACCGCTCAGCTCACATCCCCTACATGTCCCCACAGCCCAGCTAACATCCCCCACACCCCCCCCCAACTCAGCTAACAGCCCCTACATGTCCCCACAACTCAGCTCACAATCCCCTACATGTCCATACAACTCAGCTAAAGTCCCCTACATGTCCCCACAACTCAGCTCACAATCCCTACATGTCCCCACAACTCAGCTAACCTACATGTCCCCACAACTCAGCTCACAATCCCTACACGTCCCCACAACTCAGCTCACAATCCCTACACGTCCCCACAACTCAGCTCACAATCCCCTGCATGTCCTAACAACTCAGCTTACGTCCCCTACATCTCCCAAAACCTCAGCTAATGTCCCCTACATGTCCCAACAACCCAGCTTACGTCCCCTACATGTCCCAAAACCTCCGCTAATGTCCCCTACATGTCCCAACAACCCAGCTTACGTCCCCTACATGTCCCAAAACCTCCGCTAATGTCCCCTACATGTCCCAACAACTCAGCTTACGTCCCCTACATGTCCCAAAACCTCCGCTAATGTCCCCTACATGTCCCAACAACTCAGCTTACGTCCCCTACATGTCCCAAAACCTCCGCTAATGTCCCCTACATGTCCCAACAACTCAGCTAACAACCCCTACATGTCCCCACAACTCAGCAAACATCCCTACATTTCCCCACAGATCAGCTAACGTCCCCTACATGTCCCCACAGCTCAGCTAACATCCCCTACATCTCCCCACAACTCAGCTAACGTCCCCTAAATGTCCCCACAACTCAGCTCACATCCCCTACATGGCCCCACAACTCAGCTCACAATCCCCTACATGTCCACACAACTCAGCTAAAGTCCCCTACATGTCCCCCCAACTCAGCTCACAATCCCTACATGTCCCCCCAACTCAGCTCACAACCCCTACATGTCCCCAAAACTCAGCTAACATCCCTACATGTCCCAACAACTCAGCTCACAATCCCCTAAATGTCCCCACAACTCAGCTCCCAACCCCTACATGTCCCCACAACTCAGCTAACCTACATGTCCCCACAACTCAGCTCACACTCCCTACATGTCCCCACAACTCAGCTCACAATCCCCTACATGTCCTAACAACTCAGCTTACGTCCCCTACATGTCCCAAAACCTCAGCTAATGTCCCCTACATGTCCAAACAACTCAGCTAACATCCCCTACATGTCCCCACAACTCAGCTTACGTCCCCTACATGTCCCCACAACTCAGCTAACATCCCTACATGTCCCCACAACTCAGCTCACAACCCATACATGTCCCCACAACTCAGCTCACAATCCCCTACATGTCCCCACAACTCAGCTCACAATCCCCTACATGTCCTAACAACTCAGCTTACGTCCCCTACATGTCCCCACACCTCAGCTAACATCCCTACAGGTCCCCACAACTCAGCTAACATCCCTACATGTCTCCACAACTCAGCTAACGTCCCCTACATGTCCCCACAGCTCAGTTCACATCCCCTACATGTCCCCACAACTCAGCTCACAATCCCCTATATGTGCCTACAACTCAGCTCACAACCCCTACATGTCCAAACAACTCAGCTAACGTCCCCTACATGTCCCCACAACTCAGCTAACATCCCTACATGTCTCCACAACTCAGCTAACGTCCCCTACATGTCCC
>NW_018408465.1:1362138-1375328 GCF_002113885.1 Mizuhopecten yessoensis
CTCAGCTAATGTCCCCTACATGTCCCCACAACTCAGCTAACGTCCCCTACATGTCCCCACAGCTCAGCTCACATCCCCTACATGTCCCCACAGCTCAGCTCACAATCCCCTACATGCATGTCCCCACAACTCAGCTCACAATCCCCTACACGTCCCTACAACTCAGCTCACAATCCCCTACATGTCCCCACAGCTCAGCTCACAATCCCCTACATGCATGTCCCCACAACTCAGCTCACAATCCCCTACACGTCCCTACAACTCAGCTCACAATCCCCTACATGTCCCCACAGCTCAGCTCACAATCCCCTACATGCATGTCCCCACAACTCAGCTCACAATCCCCTACACGTCCCTACAACTCAGCTCACAATCCCCTACACGTCCCCACAGCTCAGCTCACAATCCCCTACATGCATGTCCCCACAACTCAGCTCACAATCCCCTACACGTCCCTACAACTCAGCTCACAATCCCCTACACGTCCCCACAGCTCAGCTCACAATCCCCTACATGCATGTCCCCACAACTCAGCTCACAATCCCCTACACGTCCCTACAACTCAGCTCACAATCCCCTACACGTCCCCACAGCTCAGCTCACAATCCCCTACATGCATGTCCCCACAACTCAGCTCACAATCCCCTACATGTCCCCACAACTCAGCTAATGTCCCCTACATGTCCCCACAACTCAGCTCACATCCCCTACATGTCCCAACAACTCAGCTTACAATCCCCTACACGTCCCTACAACTCAGCTCACATCCCCTACATGTCCCCACAGCTCAGCTAACGTCCCCTACATGTCCCCACAGCTCCGCTAACGTCCCCTACATGTCCCCATAACTCAGATAACGTCCCCTAGCTACATGTCCTCACCACAAATATGAGCTGATGGGTTGTGAGGTTTACAGTGACATTAATACCACATGAAACTACTAACATCCTCCCCTGTGACAGGTTCCTGTGTGTTAAAATCTGTAATCAAATTTACAAATGGCAACCAATCGCTTCCAAACTCAATTAGGACTCGAATTGCTCTGCCATTCAATCTCCACAAGACTCTTGACCATGTAGAACTCGGTATTAGCCTCGGTAATGGCCTCCCAATAACTCTACCACATGGCCAGAGCTTTAAAACTTATCTATTTTTGGGGTGAAGCAATTTGTGTGCAGGCAAGGTTGAAGAATGGTGCCAGCACCTGTGTCCAACATTTTGTTTTGGAAACTGGATGCTTCGTAATGTAATGAAGACCTTGTTTATCAAGAAACCAATAATGTACATTGTACGTCATTCAGTAAGTTATGTACGTTTTATGCTAGAACTTACTGCGACTTTTTTTTCTTTACAAAAGAGGTGCACACTAAAACATCTGTAGACTGCAGTATAGGTAATTTATGATGTAGATTTGGTGAAATGACTGACAAAATACGTAACAGATCTAGATTCACAAGAATGCATACTGTATTTACCATACTTAACACCCAGGTCACATCAAAATTGGCAATGTTTCTAAGCTATGTTATGAATAATGGTGTCTAAAATCATGCAGGGGCGAACCCTGAAGACAACATTAATCATAACCAAAGTTGAGGTATCCCCTTGTCAAGCATTTACCCAGTATTTGAAACAAGGTTTGGTCACAGGCAGCAGATGTAACAGGAGCGGAGATATGTACAGCCAGACTGGGGTTCGAACCGGAATCCTAAGAGCTCTAGACAGATGCTCTACAAATTGAGTTACCTGCTCACCAACGATCAACTATGTCCAGTTTTACTACAATATTTTTGTAGCCACAGACTAGAAGGCCAGGATGGAGGGTATGATGGGAAAAGGGGTGCATTCATAAAGTTTCCAAGAAAAGGAAATAGACAGTTGTAAGGAAACAACTGAAGGGGTGCTTATTACACTGAATGTGGTAAGTTGGGGACATTCAGGTGATTCTGGATTCTTACAAAAACATAATTAAGGGAGATAACTCTAGGACAAATCAGTTTTAATCTGTAAAGAAGTGCATAGTGATTTCTGTCTAAACTGGACAACTCTGAGGTAACATAATTTTGGTCAGTTTGCAAAGTATACAATGTTGTAATAAGTCTACTTGTAATATATTGTCATTGTCAGAACCAAATCTGTGGCTAATGTAGACAAATCTTTTTATTGAGACAAAAATCTGGATTGAACAGGGTCTAGCTGATTCAGAGTATACTTTATCATAACAGTGTTTAATCTTGCAAATTCTGTCACTTATTTGCCCATTTTTGTTTAACTGGTCTTTATTGATTGTTTAACAATTAAGTGACCCAATAAACACAATTAAAGGTCTGTTTGGCTAAATTTTGGAAAAAGAGTTTCGAGGCAAAGAGAGACATAAAGAAATTTGTCTACAAAAAGAAAAAGAAACGTTAAAAAATGCTTGTAACAAATTGATTCAAAATGATATGTTACATACGGCAATGATAAAGGATTTTATGGCTAGCATAGAGGCCTTTGTTCATACAATTTATGTTTAATATTGATGCTTGTAACAATAAAATAGCTAATTCAGAGCACATGAAGAATTTCATCAAGTGCTCAGATTTCATACATTTTTTATAACCCACATTTTTGTTGTATTGTTTTACTCTCCATCCGCAACTGAAGTCGTTTAGGGCCACACAGAGTAATACTTAAGATTAGTTATAAAGAAAAGCGATTTTTTTTGAGAAATAAACACTATTCCCACAGGTCTAGAATAACATGTAGGTGACCTGCTAACATAGTGTACTGTATGATTACACAGCTACGAGGTACCACAATAAATCAAATATCATTCTTGATATGTTCCAACATGCAATGTTACAATCATTTTTAAAAAGGCAGAGAAAAAAAAAGATTTATTTAAATTTCTATAAAACTGCACACCATATTTCCTTCCAGCCAAATCTGTATGTTGCACATTTGTCTAGCCATGATGAGGATGATAAACGGTGGCGAGCATTAATATTGCATCACCTGACTCATCGAGGTCTCCAATCGGCTGCAGCTGATATCATAAATAAAGCCAATAAAATAGCAATACGTGTTAGATTCCGATAGCAGCTAATATAATGATCTTCGCTTAATTCCACCAAAGGGTTTCTTTTTTCTAAGAGATTCATGTTTCTTCTGTATTAGATCAATCTGCCTTTTAATTGCAAAAAGTTTTGTTTTTTTCCTGTTGTATAGTCTATTATGTCATCATTTCAATGTTTAACATTGAGTGTGAAGAAGTCATACACGTAGCTGAGAAAATTGAGAAGATTTAGTTATTGAAATATTGAAGTTGATAGTGTAGTGTGTTATCTGTATAAAATGAACTAAACCCTACCACTAATACCAAAAAGAGTATCCTCTAGTCCCCATTTTATCACCAACATGTCTATAGTCCTACATCAAAGTATTAAGTCAAGTCCTAATATTTTACATGTACCATTGATACGTGCAGGTTCTTCTTAACGACCAATAAGTCCAGTCCTTATTTTACATGTACCATTGATACGTGCAGGTCCTTCTTAACAACCAGTAAGTCCGGTCCTTATTTTACATGTACCATTGATACGTGCAGGTCCTTCTTAACAACCAATAAGTCCAGTCCTTATTTTACATGTACCATTGATACGTCAGGTCCTTCTTAACAACCAATAAGTCCAGTCCTTATTTTACCTGTACCATTGATACGTGCAGGTCCTTTTTAACAACCAATAAGTCCAGTCCTTATTTTACATGTACCATTGATATGTCAGGTCCTTCTTAATAACCAATTAGTCCAGTCCTTATTTTACATGTACCATTGATACGTGCAGGTCCTTCTTAACAACCAATAAGTCCAGTCCTTATTTTACCTGTACCATTGATACGTGCAGGTCCTTTTTAACAACCAATAAGTCCCGTCCTTATTTTACATGTACCATTGATACGTGCATGTCCTTCTTAACAACCAATAAGTCCAGTCCTTATTTTACATGTGCCATTGATATGTCAGGTCCTTCTTAACAACCAATAAGCCCAGTCCTTATTTACATGTACCATTGATACGTGCAGGTCCTTTTTAACAACCAATAAGGCCAGTCCTTATTTTACATGTACCATTGATATGTCAGGTCCTTCTGAATAACCAATTAGTCCAGTCCTTATTTTACATGTACCATTGATATGTCAGGTCCTTCTTAACAACCAATAAGTCCAGTCCTTATTTTCATTACCAATATTTTCCAATCCTTATTTTACCACCAATAGACGCAGTTCTTATTGTACATGTATATCTAATATGTTCACTGCTTTTTTATCAAAAAGATATGTATCAATTCTTTATTGTATTAATTATACCATTAATAAGTCTAGTCCATATTTTACCACAATGTCTGGCCATTATTTCCCACCAATAACTCCAGTCGTTATTTACCACAAATATTTTGAGTCATTATTTTACCACATCACCAAAAACTTCATTTCAAAGAACCCCTGGGTCTGTCAAAAGTTAAAAATTAATTCTGATAGACTTGTTTATTTTTACAGCAGTATACCCTTTTTCCAGAAATGAATACAATTTTTAACATGGCAGTTGACTTTTCTAGTCAAGTAATACTACAACTGTAGCGTGCTCACCACACAATTACGTCAACTTTACTTTCACTAAACATGACTATAAATATTGATGAAATCAACGCATTATAAATACATGTACCATATACCTAGCTGTATTTAACCCATATACCTGTATCCTATATATTAACATGTACTTCAGTAGATCATTCCATATACCAATTGTGTTTTTTTATCTTCCGATTTTCAAGTTTTCAATTTCCTGCATTAAAAGAACATATACTTTCAATGACACTTAGATTTCAAGCAGCTATAAGCGTTTTTATCTATGAAGTAAGTAGTAAAGATCGACATGAATTAAGTCTCACCATGATATAATTGATTTAAGGAGAAGGACGCATAGATAGGTCTATGTGGTATTATACCTGTACCAGTGTACTCCCACTTCAATATTAGTGCCCCTCCTCCTATAAGCAGCCTCACCCCTTATGGTTCTCCATTTCTTATTAACAGCATATTTCCTGTATTACAAGCCCATTAACTCATTCACCCCTGAAATTTCATAATGAACTATAACAACCTTTGAAGTGGAAGAGTCCAAGGGTGTCTTCAAGGGTGAATGATCAGTTAACTCGTTCCGTACCGCAAATCCGGTCCGGATTCCGTACCGGATGTCCTTACTAGACTCGCCCCCGCGCAAATAACAAAATTGTGGATTAATAATGTTCTTTTTAGACAAGGTGTAATTGCTGCAAGAATTAAACAGGTAACTGTGAACAGATATTGTTATTGTTAATAGACACAAACTTTTCCATTTTCGCAGAATAATGACTTACTGGCAGCTAATTATGACTGAGAAATCAACATCTGTTCGTCAACAAACGATACGAAACTTTGTTTTCAAAACAGTGTTGAAGTGGAGGTTCCTTATAGGGATTGATTATTGTTTACGATTACGAAGTCGTTATTTTTTTTTTTAATTACACGTAGATTTCATTAAGACTTGTATTAAAATATTCATATTTACTTCCATGAGTCTAAATAAATATTTGGTGATGAATTTACGAGTGTTCATATCGAATTGTGTTTCTGCCATATTGTTTATATTTGAATCACTAAACGCAAACATCTTGCGGCAAATTCGAAAACAATAGGTCAAAAAATATAAATTCTGCCATATTGTTTATATTTGAATCACTAAGCGCAAACATCTTGCGGCAAATTCGAAAACAATAGGTCACAAAATATAAATTGTGTACTGACTGCACCTATAAAACTAGTTCTTTCAAAGTGATTGGTGCTGATTTTAGCGACAAATAACTGTATTACGCTATTGTCGTGTGCGATAACAAGCTAAACATAAGACAAGTTACACCAAAGTCTTTTATCGTGTGTACACGACAACGGGGATGAGACGGCCTATTATTTTGTCGTCTGTACACGACAGCGGGGACCAGGATGACATATTGTTGTCGTGTCTACACGACAATGGTACGGAAAGAGTTAATGATAAATCCTCTCTAATAGCATCATGTGATGCTTACCATCAAGTAGAAAGTGAGTCAGTTGTTATTATTTCATTCATGAATATCCTTGCTCGAAAGAGGCAACTAATGTGGTACCCCCCTGCAGACTTGTGAGTTTCTCTGCTCTGCCCTATGCTTAGGAAACACAAGAAAAACCAAATCCATATCTGTTCTTTTCTCGCACCTCAGATATCCCACGTCATACCCATGCTAGATTTTTCTATCTCGTCCGATCTGTCTTGTACCTTTATGTGACATTTCGCGGAATTTTTACACTGCGATGTATTTATCTGCGCGTTAACTGCTTGAAATTGACAATTTGCATTATAAATGTTCTTTTTTGTCGTTATATGTATAGTTTTGATGTTGTTAGGTATTTGATGTTGTAGATAAAATATAATCTACACTGTGAAATACGTTGTAATATATGTAAGGACGGACTACATTTTTACACGGAAGCATTTAAATGTAGCTTAAGTAGTGAAGAGGTCATTATCATTTGAGGCCCAAGGCGGGATACTTGTAGTTTTTAGCAAAATTGAATAGTTGTTTTCGAACTAAAAGGTGTGAGAAAAAAATCTCGGGCTAAGATTCTGTAACATTCCAACCTTGGCTTTTGCCTTGGTTGGGATTTTGTTACAGAATCTTAACCCTCGACTGAGATAACCCGATCACGCTCAGTTACAGGTAATAGATTTTATCATTCTTACTTTCCTGTTCTCTCTTTTGGTTAGGAACTCATCTTCAATGACCTTAGCTGTTACAAGAATATTAAACTCTGTACAAACAGATCATTCGGAAGAAGAAATCCAGCTTTAATTTCTTTTTTAGGGGGAAAATATCTTATTTTATTTTCAAGCACTATTTTCCTTGGCAAACATAGTAGTTTTCAGACCATTATCGACAGAGCAGCATCCGAGATTTAGAATTTATAGATTTGTTTAAGCCAACAGGTTGATTTAGAATGCCCATCCTATTGAAACGCAATCCTGATTTAAATTCCAGATTTCATTTCGTTACTTAATTATTGTCAAACTTATTTATAAACTAAGGCAAAACGGTGAACAAAATCCAGAAATAAGACCAATTAAGATGAAAGGTAGACAATACTGGCATTCGATATCCCTAAAGGACAAAACCACATATCTTTATTACAAGCCAATGACCTTCTAGGCATAATTAAGCTTAAGATAACAGAGAAAAATCCATTAACAGCTTTTGATACTGGTATGAAGGCCACACAACACTACGTAGAACACTGACACTCTGGTCAGCAAGGGCCTGAGAGACGCCAAAATACCCCCCCCCCCCCCCCCCCCCCCCCATGATATTTTTCAAGTAACAGTGACCTTGACCTTAGAAACTTTTTAAACCTGTTTTGAATATCTACATAGATCACAGTGTATCATCTGGTCAAATTCTCTAAAGATGAATATTAGTCTTTTGGATTCCATGATAAGGACTGTACCCCACAAGGTCTATTTTAAATAATAATGACCTTGACCTTGGAAAGTTTTTTTAAACCCATATTGCACATCTACATATCACAGTGTAACACCATGTAAAATTTCAAAAACATTAGTCTTCGAAATTCTGAGATAATGTCTGAACACAAAACTGTGGATAGACAGAGGGACAAACGGACGGACAGATTTAATCAAAAGAACAGTTTTTGTTGTTTCTTTTTCTGAGCACATATTGATCGAACAATTCTTGTACAATTTAAATTCAGCACCAAATTATATCAATAATGTCTCCATTTCCTCAGACTACGGACTGTAATGCCCTACTCCACAGCCATGCAGTTCAATAATCAATGGTTTACCTAGAGTTCTAATGTGCAACCAATCCTCCTGGAAATGTGGGAATGTTGGAAAAATCAATAACTGATACGAATAGAAAGTTCCAAATATCCAGTGATCAAAAACCTATTAAAGAACAAAAAGTTATGGATATCTAGTACCGCATTTATCCACCAATAAGCCCATGCCTGGCAATAAGCCCATCCAAAATATTGCATTTCAGTAAAAATTCAAACAAATCCTATTTCATTGACCTGTCGATAAGCCAGTCCCTGACTTTGAGCTACAAAATATGTGTTTGCCACCAGGGCTTATTGCAGGTATTATACGGTAATCAAAAGTGACAAAGAGACTTCCAATAATCCCCTAATGATCATACTTACAGAGTCCTAAATCCTAAAATGACACTAGTATCAGTTACATGTCTAATAATACAAAACTTTGCAAGAGAAGTGGTTTAAAGCTCATGTATTTCATGCCAAATTATTAATTGCAAGTTAAATTTTATTCTGATTTAAACTAAAATCAGTTCATACTATTGTAGCCAAATAATTGCTCTTCAATAATCAGTTTAACCTGTCTTAACTGAAAACCTCTGGCAACAATACTTTTAATGTCGATCTCTACAACAAGAGGCCTGGAGGGCCCGCACTGCCATGTTTTCATTATAAATGTGTTTTACCGATCTGTTCAAATCAGTAACACATTTTGAAGATTCAAATGTTTGATCAGTTTAGCATGTCCCTGTTTTCAATTATTCTGATATATCTGTATAAATCAAATTATTAGCATCCATCTCTCTTTATAGTTTTTCTTTAACCCATTCACCCCTAAAGTCACATTTGAATCTTATCAAATCAAAGACTGGGTTAGCCCATTTTAAAAATGAAGGGGTGAATGAGTTAAACTTAAGCTGTTCTCAATGTATGAATCGTTCAGAATAAAATTTCTTTCCCATTTATCTATGAATTAATATCTTTGATATCTTATAATCTTAAGAGTCTTATAAATAATAATTCCAGGCCAGAAATGTTATCTTGGGGTCAAAATATCAAAATATCAAAAAACACTAGGTTGTCTGAGCAGACAAAATATTAAGACCCTCTGACCCTCTTCCATCTGGGCCAACAAGAGCAACTCATATAAGATAGAAAACTTGTTTCACAATTGTTGCAAAATAAATACAATTAATATTATACAAAATATATTTGTCAGTGAGCCCTCTGATGTGTAGTACAGTTAAATTCTATTCACAAAGTGCATATTCTCCTAAAATATTAGAAAAACAGAATATGTATGGCAGTATGACTTGAAAAATATTACTCCATGATCTACGAAAGTCATCTTTTGTTTATCCATCAATCATTAATACACATCTGTTTCCTCTGAACTAATATAAAGGATCCAGCCTAACGAGGCTTAACTGTACTTAGAGAAATGCAAAAAAAAGTTATCATTAGAAATATTAGACAGCCAAAATGTTTCCGGAATGCTTGGTAGTGGAAATATTATACCATGTTATTCAGATCAAAATATGAAACATCTGTTACAGGAAGTTGTACGTTTTGTTAGTTTAACAGGAAGTCTACATAAAAGTTATGTACAGTAGATGTTTCTGCTTGAAATGGAAGAAAAAACATATGTTTCTAAAAATATTTATCCAGCCTTTGTAAAGAGGAATCTGCCTAATTCAAACCCTGCATTAAATCCTAAAACGTCTATAAATACCTCCGACTGAATATCCCATTGTATATACAGTACGTGAAAAGGTTGGGGCCACCTGCCCGATCACATGCTCCGGGTACTCCAGTTCCCTCCCACACTAAGACCCCCCACGCACTAATTAACATCCGGGCCTGCAGTGAGTGAACAAGAGTGATTAATATAAGTTGAAATAACTTGTTTCATAATTGCTGTGAAATAAATCCAAATGTATCTATATACAGTAAAACCTCCTTATATTGCCATCATTGATTGGATGACATTTTGGCATTATAAGGAGGTTTGGCGATATATTGAGGGAGAAATTTAAAGGAGCTGTTCAGAAAAAATGGAAAAGTGAACATTAGAACGTGTTTAGCAGTGAGTGAGGTGGCAAATGAAACGAGTGGCACTACTGAGGTTCAACTGTACATTTCTGTGGAAATTGGAACTACATAATAAAAAATAAAATTCTATTAATTTTGAATACAAATACAGGGTCTTAAGTGCTGTTCAGTTTGGACAGGTGTCGCTTCTAAATCAATTAATGCCATAAATACAATGAAATATTCGACTGTTGCATTTTGGCAATTGACTGAAAAGGATCAGAAAGCAGCTGCTAAACATGCAAAACCTGTCAAGACTTTATGAGAACAAAAACCATTTTGCAATATCATAAATATTCTATTAGGTTAATGAAACTTAAGGATCCCTGTACCATTGCCAAAAACTGTTGTTATACATGCATCAGGTTTTTGTTTTGGCATGGCTATAGATTTGTAGTGTAACAGGGATATTTAAACAGTTGTGCTCTGGTTGTGATATTGCTTTTGATGTACACAAGATAAATTTGCCATTAAATGTGCTTTCAATTATTCCAATGTGTTTTAAATGTCCGCATAAGTAAACGGTAAAGTTTTATTGAGGTGGAGAAGATTTACCGGCATTTGTTTTGTAGTATTTTATAGGTTATAAATCTCCTTAACTGTACATTAAATTTTGTTCTTTCCCTTTATACACTTCACAGGGACTTTCTTGAGTATATCTTATAAATAGATGCTAACTTTCATTTGAGGAGAGAAAGTGGCATAACATAATATCTTACCAAATGTCAGTGTCTCTTACAATGCATATATAAATGTCTTACAGCACATATCATACAACATAGTCTGTCTTACAACATATCAGTATGTCTCACAAAATATTTGTATGTCTCACAAAATATCTATATGTCTTACAACATATCAGTATGTCTTACAACATATTAGTATGTCTTTAAAAACATAGTAATATGTCTTATAATGCATCAGTATGTCTTACAACATATCAGTATGTTTCACAACAAATCAGTATATTTTACAACATATCTGTATGTCTCACAACATATATGCATGTCTTATAATATATCAGTATGTCTTACAACATATCAGTATGTCTCACAACATATCTGTATGTCTTACAACATATCAGTATGTCTTACAATATATCAGTATGTCTCACAGCATATCAGTATGTCTCACAACATATCTGTATGATTTACAACATATCAGTATGTCTCACAACATATCAGTATGTCTGTCAACATATCAGTATGTCTCACAGCATATCAGTATGTCTTAAAATATATCAGTATGTCTCACAACATATCTGTATGTCTTACAATATATCAGTATGTCTTACAACATATCTGTATGTCTCACAACATATATGTGTGTCTTATAATATATCAGTATGTCTTACAACATATCAGTATGTCTTACTTACACCATATCAGTAGGTCTTTAAAAACATATCAGTATGTCTTATAACATATCAGTATGTCTCACAACATATATATGTCTTACAACACATCAACATGTCTTACAACATATATGCATGACTTACAACATATATGTATGTCTTAATTACAACATGTCAGTATGTCTTACTACATATATGTCTCTTACAACATATATGCATGTCTCACAACATATCAGTATGTCTTACAACATATATGTGTGTCTTACAACATATATGTTTGTCTCACAACATATATGTATGTCTTAAATACAACATATATGTATGTCTTAATTACAACATGTCTGTATGTCTTACAACATGTATGTGTCTCTTACAACATATCTGCATGTCTCACAACATATCAGTATGTTTTACAACATATCAGTATGTCTTACAACATATTTGTATGTCTTACAACACATATCACAGTATCTTACGACACGTATTAGTCTTACATAATTTATGATAGTGTACTACAAAATCTTTTACCGTTGGTTCTTTTACAAGTTTTCAGGTATTTTCAATGCCTATGCTATGTCTCTTTATATGTTCAAATTACATTATGATACTTAAAAATGATGATATTTCTCATCTATTTGTGAAAACTGGTTGCATTATTTTAAGGAGAATAGGTCGTTTATTCAAATAAATCACAAACATTGACTTCTAAGATAACACTTTTAAACACAGGATAAACATCAGACCCTTCCGAAATTCCACAAGCAAATGTTGTGCCAGTAAAAAAAAAAAGAAGTTTTTTTTATCATTATTTGATTTGCCGTAATACAGCAAAGGTTGGCCATGACATCACCTGGACCATTCAGTGACAAACAAGAAATCAGGCATCAAAAGACCACCCATAAACACTGTGATATACTGAACAAGATTAGAGGAATCAGCTAGAACAAAGTAATGATAAAAGATACAAATATAGACGTAAAGTATTCCTATCTATCACCATGGAAACGGACAAACGTAAAATTGTAAGCCAAGCATCATCTGAGCTAGAAATCAACAAAAAACGGCTATTGCCGACAAGAAATACTAATTTACCTGAAACGTTAATTTCTTTTATCAACTCATCTACCCCTGAAAACACATTTGAACTCTTCCAATTCAAATGTTGGAATAGTGCATTATGAAATTTCAGGGGTGAATGATTTAACAACTGAGCAGGTACGACAGGTATGTGAGCCGTGACATTTCACAGGGACTAGCCATTAGCGGTAGGTTGTGCTTTACGGAACTTTGGTACTGAGCATTACAAGGTAATTTACCTTTGTTAAGTAAAACATGATAGGTTTATACTGTTAACGAGATGGCAGGTGAGGATGGTTTTCCTGTCAGGTGTAAATTGGTTTTACCTGTAATTAATGTTGGTGTGTGATTAGTCCTTTTCTTACGAAAGATCAAAAATACGGTACGCTTATTTGTATACTTTAATTAATTCACTTATTCAAACAATCAACTCTGTTTACCAACTGATGTTGTTGTGTAAAAAAATGTCACCTTGTTTATCGCCAACCTTTATACATTTCCCTCAATTCATTGCCGAACCTTGTAATAATGCCAAAAGTTCTCTGGACAATTAAATAGTGGCAGTATAACAAGGTTTTACTGTAGGTTTTGATTTTTAATTACACTACATCATGAACACTGTACATATCAGAGACGGCAATGTAGACTTATAACATGTGGTGTTCCCTCTGGTTTCAATCTGCACTTCGCTTTTCAACATTTCAGCTGAACTTTAACCACTTGGGTGAATATTTTTTTGTTCTCATGCAGTTTAACAACTTTATGTATGGGGGGCGGG
>NW_018408465.1:1376103-1463021 GCF_002113885.1 Mizuhopecten yessoensis
GGGGGGGGAGGTAGGGGAGTAATTCGTTACACAGCTGCTGCAACTAAGAGACATGCCTGTGCAATTTGCCTGTGATCCATGTATAAGTTTCCTTAAACTGTCAATTGTGTTAAAGAAATCATGTTCGCAATAAAATAATTTGACCTTTCCTTCAATGTATACTGTACCATGACACACATGCTAAGATGGTTGCATGGGTGTATAATAATTTAGGAATTGCATATAGCTAGGAAGAGCATTTCACAAGGGATGCAACTCAGATTGAGTTCGGGAGGGATTGTATCAGACACAAACCTGGCAGTAGGGAACGCTGGTCCTTCCACTTCTAGTTCATTTCCAGCCATAGCACGGAACGTTTTTCCTCCACCACTAAGCTGAACACAGTGAAAGTTTCCAAGCACACGATCACACAAACTGGACAGGGATAATACGCTGGCTTTGTGTTTAAGCTGATAGCAACACACTCTTTTCTCACTTGATGTATAACTACCACATTTTTTGCACCATACCGAGAGCAAACCGATTATTGTGATGATCTTCCTAATATTACCTTTTCACCGTGATTAAAAATACGGTGTCAAGGTCTGGTTATCAAATCCCCTTGTCATGAACTCATGAATAGATATATGTATATAAATCCCCAGTGGGGCAACGAGCACTGCCTGTAGAGAGATAAATACTGGTATGTATATTATATTTGAACAAATCACACTTCTGTTATCATTTAAAGACCCTGCCTCCATCAAAGTAGTACAAAGTCTCAATTAGCAACCGATGCTAGTCAGCACTCTGAATAGGTCCACGTTAAGTCTCGACTTTGGGGACTTCCTCCTTAATCTCTAAACACATTACAATACAGTCTACACATTTAGTAGTCCTGAAACATGGCATGCATATAGTTGCAGCATATATATATAGTTCATATTTATAAAACATCAGCTTCACAGAGTCCTCAAAATGTCCCTACAGAAAATTCCACAAATTCTTTTCTTTAAAGCTGTTTGACTGCAGTTTTGAGTATATAGTCCTTCACAAGCCTCCGTTATATATATATAAATATATATATCCCTGCAGTCATAAACAAGTTTAGTCCTCAAGGTTATTTGGTTACCACTTCCTATGTAGCATTGTAATAAAATCTTAATTAAGTTAGAATAACCGAGGCTGAGATACTATTATGGGCTGGGTAATTTTCCCATTAAACATTCGAGGACGGTCAATGTTTGTGTCATATGTTCTACACAATCATGGAATTTCGATGTTTTTGTTGTTTCCTCTTCTCCATCACTGACAGTCGATGTTACTGGTTAAAGACAGAGTGAGAAATACTATACTCGTTATTCTAAATTCCGATCCTCAATTCGAACACTGTTTAACACTATATATAATCACCATCAACGCTGATTACAACTAACTTCGGTCTCTGGTTCTAAAAATAAAATTCTGCATTCGGAAAGTAACGCAATCTTTCTAAAGATAAAACGAAAATTTATAAACATTGCTTTTCTTATCAATAGTAATGTTTATGCTGGTTAGTGATCTGAAACCGAAATCCCAGTCACAATCAGCTATAGCGTTGCGTTCCGAAACCTACAACACATATATCCTCCTTTTCCCCCATTGCAATGAGTATAATTCATATGTTCACAAGTCAAACAGATAAAAATATCTACGGCCGAATTCCGAAATTTCTGATAAAACATAGAGATGAACCAGACTCTTTTGTTCCTTACGCCGAATAAAAAATGGAATTCCCGTGAAACGTTTCCCAGTTTGTTTTGGTGATTACTGAAACCCCAAGTACAAAGGACAGCTCACAATCTAGTAAATAATTCTGTACAAACGATGAAGGAATTGCAAGCAGTTCTTTTTACAATCAAAAACAGCTGTTCTATCAAATATTCAGAATGTTTCAGAACCAGAGCTGAGAAAACTAATCGTTATAGCCAACTAATTTTGGTACAAGTGTATTACTTTGTGAATCTCATGAAATATTCAAAGATCTATTGTTTCCCTCAGCATTTAATATTCCCTTTTCCTTTCTCCCACCTGAAATAGTTTTCCTTTGAACATCAAAACAGTAGGTTTCTTTTGATAATATACAGCGATCAGAATTTTAAAATATCTTATGCAAGATAAAAACTCTCATAATCCACTGCTCATAAAAGAAATTCTAAAAAAACCAACTATCTGATATAGATTTGAATCTTTTAAGACCATTAACAAACTACTGAACTAGTGTCATCTGAACCAGTCACTACAATGTTTAAAAAATATTACTCAGATACTAAGCTGGCTCTATACAAGATTTGCATGAAGTAAATAAACAGTCTCACCAGACACCAAATATTTTAGACGATAAACCAGTAGTTCATTTGCCCAAAATTGTTTCAAATGTAACATAGACTTATACGATCCTGATAATATTTGAATTTAAACTCTAGAGAGCTATAAACAACACAAGGTCTACAGGTATCATAAGTCCATATCAAAGTAACACTGTACCGTCAGATATCCAGATCTTTCCACGTGTGCAACGAAACATTCATATTGCATGCTGAAAATGAACACCTAGGATTTTTATCTGATACCAGGTGATTCCACTCGGCTTATAATTACCTCCGAAGTCTTTTATAATGCAGATCAAACAACAACATATTTCAAAAGCAAACCGCTTATGAAACTTGATGTTTGATATTTTCATGAACAACATGCTAATGAGATTTCTAAATAGGATTTATGCCGTTGTGTTGGAAACAGAATCATATCAGAAAATTAATTTACGAAGCATTGCTTTGAAGTTTTCCCCTTTTTGTACTTCCTTTGTCTTATAATAGTGGTCGACTATGAAACGTTTAATACATGTTGAGGTAATTATTCTGGAGGCACATACTTATAGTATTTCTTCTGAATACATTTATTCATCTTTTTGTACAAAAATAAGGCATTGCCAATGTTGAAATGAGGATTTGTGCTTCCTCTTTCACGAAAAGATAGGAACAATAAGATCAATTGAATTTATACCATTCAAACATCCTATGTCTCTTTGCTGAAGCTGCTATATGCTTTTGAATATTAAACAAAATATGTTCTACTATTGCAGACAAACACCAAACTGAGGGAGCTGGTTGCATGGTCTAGTAAGATCAGGTTGTTTGATTATGCGATTACAGATACAGGCGAGTCAAACTTGTTAGTATAATATATACATACATATCAGGGACAATAAAAAACCCAGCCACTCAAACCTTCAAGGACGACGAGTTCATTAATATTTAACCTTTTTCATATGACTATACTGTCCAAAATGTTCATTTCTCCAGGTTTTTTTTATCAAGTTCTTAACCCTTTCATCCCTATGTAACCTTGGTAGACACTACCATGCATTGATAGGAACAAGTCCATTATGGTTAACAGTGGTGAAAGGGTTAACAGTTCAAAGGTCAAATGAAGAATGTTTCTAAAGACAGTGGGTTTGCTCAGGGACCATTCTTAAGTGTCATCACACTGAAACGTCATAACATGGGCATGGTAGCGTGACACTCAACCAGATCACGCTATTCTGACAACAGACTAACTGAAGGTACCTAGGGAGAGATTGCCATGGAGAAAGAGTAGGGAAGGGCAAGAGGGAGCCGCGGTAGTCAAGTGGTTAAGGCGTCTGACATTCTGCTACCACTAGCCCTCCACCACTGGGTCGCAGCACCTACGTGGAGCAGTTGCCAGGTACTGGCTGTAGGTTGGTGGTTTTTCTCTGGGATCTCCGGCTTTCCTCCACTACCTAAACCTGGTATGTCCTTAAATGACGAGAGCAAAAATACTGTATAAGTACTTTTGCACCAACATATGACAGGGCCGCAATTCTAAAATTTGATAACTTCAGGCCACACCTAATCTCAGATCGTCTTTGATTGCATGTACTACAATAAGATTGGCTGTACTTATGTCCATGTTAAGCCCTGCACAACTAATTCAAATTATAATTGCATGGTTGCAGGAACGGTAATTGTACAAAAGTAAAAAAAATCAATAATCTATTTGAAAGTAGAATAATGACGTCAACGTTGCCCATCCCTTGATGACAAAGCATGCTGGGAAGGCAAGACACTTGACAACCAGTTGTTTCACCAGACTTTCTGAGGAACGTCCAAAACACAGCGCCCTTAAAACATCTGAGCACCAATTAATGCCGAAACACTGATTTATTTTCTTCATTAAAATCTGTTGACGTGTTCTGTGCGGTTGTCACTTACACGTCGCTGTCAATGGTCACTATTGTGTTGGTTTCAATGACGTCCGTTGTGTGTTGTTTCAATTGGCTACCTTTGTGTTGCTGTCAATAACCTTTTTGTCGGACAATTTACAGTAAAACCTGGATATATTGCTCCTCAGCTTTCATTTGCCACGTCTCTTACAGCCAACATTTTTCAATGTTCTTTTTATTAAGATCACCAAACCCCTTTATAAGGTCAAAATGTCTCTGGACAAATGGTGGCAGTATAACAAGATGTTATTATACGTTCTTAAAAGACTTACACATTCTCCGACACAAATTTCAATCATTAGAAATTTAGGCTATATATAGGATCTTCAAAAATAACAGTTCCAGAATGATGTTAAATCTTGGGTGTATGATTTATTTTCAAAATCTTTCAAATTGAATGTCTTACAAAACCCAAACCTCCATCATTAGGAACCTATGTTTACCCTTTAAATGACACATCACGACTTGTAATGTAGAAAAATCTCTACAATGTCATTCAAATTAGTTTAGTTTGCTGGATTAATAAGGAAAAAGTATATATTAACATACGGTATTTGAAACTGAATATATTTTCGCTCCAAATGAATTATTTGTTTATACTAAAAATGGTATATTGACACTGTCATAATGTCATGACTCGTCCATTGCTGACAATGTATGCTGATTTCCTTTCCATTTAATATGAAAAATGTCAGTTTTTCATCAACAATACCATGAAACATTACGAAGTCAATTTCATCTGAAAAATGTTACAATCAGAATTGTTGGAGAAATTTGGGGCTTTATTCATGATGCAATTCGTTTCCACATCTCACGTTCTGACAGCTAAATAACAGCATCTGCACATTTCAAATAACTTTGTAACAATTAATTCTGATGTGTAATTTAGACTCAACTGAAGCTTGTTTTTAGGTGTTGACTGCATGCCAGCTGAATAGAATGCGAAAATTACTACTTTTTTAGTTTTTAAGATTATCTTTTGCTATTTTTACCATCAGAAACCAAAAACCATAAAAGGCTATAAAAAGGATGGACTTAAATCTCTGGGTTGTTTGGTTTTCATAGAAAAAAAAATAATAGAAAGAAAACTCGATTATGAAATAAATAGTTTTTTGGAATCAATGCAGTTAGATTGTCCATAACGTAACAATCTATTCCTCAGCATTAGCGTGCGTGAGCAATTTTAACAATTATTGCAGCAGGATGGATTATCGGTGGAACTCGCACATAGCATATGCATACAAATGGAAAGTTTTCCTCATAATCAATAGCAGACTACCTGGTAATAATAATAAAAAAAATATTGTTTGGTAATTTTTTTAAAACCTACGATGGCAGTTCACAACGCTGGTGTAGTTACTCTGCAACATGTATATTATATTTAATGTGTGGTTATTATGTTAATTGGCACATACATTACATACTTGTTATTTTATAACCTAACTGCCTTATTTAACAGATTTACTGACAAGGGCTACACCTGAAATGAGGAAACGTTAAGGATCCTCGTACCACTGCCAAAAACTGTAAATAATTATTGGAAACTGTTGTTTTTTTCAGCATGACTATAGTTTTGATATATCATTTCTGAAAAGAAAACCATACCTTGTGCCAGGGCTTTTATGAGAAACAATTAAGATGACATAAACAAAATATTATCAACAACAGTGTTCTGTGGTGTGTAAAACATTCAGCAGGTCCGGACGGGATTCGAACCCTGGACTTTGGATTGATGAACTATACTGCTATAACTGATTTATCTAACTTGAGTCAACTGAAGTGTCCAATGGCTCAACTTTGCTAGTTATATCCAAACGGAAGTTAAGGGGAGGTAACTGTATATAGAAAAAAACGACAGAACAGTGGGTCAGGGATCCTAAAACTCTGCATTGTTATTGAGTTTAATTTCGATGCAAGTGCATATTTTATCCCTATTTCCTGGTATACAGTTTACATTTTTTTTTTATATAATGGCAACCCAGGTTTTGTATCCATACATATGGCCTTAAGGTATTGTATGTTACACTTGATTAATTGACATCAGAAATATTCCATTTTTATAACGGCATCCAGCTGTTAGGTCATTGATCCGTAATTATCAATGAATATTTCCGTGAGTGTGATGTTTTCTATACTCGGCAGAGACTACATGCAGTCAATCAACCTTGCTTCAGGGGTCACCTTTTATCATTAGTCATCTGTCAACAGCAATGACCTTCGTTTACCCTCAACAAAAATCACTTTAAAAATAAACTAGAGTTAATTAGTGGTCATGCACTCATAAAACATTGGTGTAATGTCTTGTGGCAGTGCATATACCAGGTGAAATGTTCCGAAAAAAATTCATAACCCTGCAATTTAACTGTCATTAATGATACTGCACTGGTTTAATAACAGTAAAATTGCACGGTTATGATTTTTTTTGGAACATTTCACCTGGTATATGCACTGCCACAAGACATTACACTAATGAATTATGATTGACAATCAACAATTGCACAGCTTTGAATGCTTTTTTCTGAATTTTTCTTAAATGTGATAACTCTTGCAAGGTATTATTATCCTAAAATGTATTCATTACTATCACTTGCATTGTACGCCTCTTACTGATGGTTACAACAACTTTGCATGATCTTCAATAACCATACAGTATTGCCCAAAACAGCCTTTTTACCATTATAAACATTTCTAACTCAGATTATTTTGGCAGCAATGGAAAACAGAATGCTTGAGTTCAACGTGCAATGCTTTTAGCATAAAAGACTGTATTGTCAAAAAGTATTGCCTTTTAAAATCAAATTTATACATGGACCTGGCAGATCACCTGGGATGACCAATTTTACCAGGCATTTAAACATTACCCCTATGTAAAAACAAACCATATTAAATCCTGAAATAAACCCAGGGGCCATCATTTAATCTCTGACTGAAAGTAGGGGTGTGGGCTTATAAGAGGAAAATGAAAAAAAAAAGTTTTTAGTTTCTCAAATCAGATAGATTGGAATACTTCAAAAGAGTTATTTTTCAAATACGGTAAATCTTCAATATAAAGCCCCTCGTTCTATTTGCCACCTTGCCGGACAATACTGCAAACTGGTTTAAAGGTCCTGTTTTTTCCATTTTTTTATGAATTTCTTTTTCAATTTTTTATCAATTCAAGTGCCAAAATTTCTTGGCACAAATCGTGGCAGTATAATGAGTTTCCACTGTTATGTGATTCCATATTTTCTTGTTAAATGTTTAAAGATTTACAAATATTTTGCTGAAAATGGTATGGATGAGTTGACCAATCTGTAACAGAAATTATACCTAGCCATTAGACAATCGGTATAACTGTCAATAAGTGATGACACCAACACACCTTAAAGAGGAATAATATATATATATACTTACGCATAAGAAGTTGTTTCTTGATCCAAATGAGTCGAGACCTCTACCTCAGGTATTTTGGGCTCGATGTCTACATTATCGGACATGGTCAGATACAAAACTGCTCACTATGAAAGTTGTTGACACCTGTACAGGATACTAACTTTCTTATAGGTACTACAGTTACAATCTCCCACTTCTGGCCTGTCCTCATTCAATTCTTAACTCAGGTAGCACAGGCACAAGCCTAAAATCAAGCACAACAATTTAGCTGAGGTACTGACCCAACCCCAGGTTTCACGGTCACATATTAAAGTGCAGTTGCAACCCCAACTTTTAATCAGTTACAACACTTCATTATGTAATACCTGGGTACAACACAATTGAATTAAGCTACATGCAACCTCCGACCTTATGACCTTCAATCATGACCTCAAAGTTAGGTGCAACACCTGAACTCTGATACAGTCCAAAACTTTGGTATCACAGTCACGGTTCCAAGTCAAGTGTGACCCCGCTCGAATGATCCCAAACTCAGGTATTAGTGTCACAACATCAACACTTGATCTTCAACCAGATCTGAAGTGAGAATCACACTTTTTCCTAATATATCAGTAGTCTGTGTTCACATGCTAGGCCGTGTCACAACGCCTTTAAAACATCTTCATTAGGTGTGCGGCTGTTACGTATGTCTACACAATATCTCAAACAAATCTCCCGTCTTACCAATGTCTCCAAATGGATACAAATATTCGTTATATCCCTATATGGATTATGATACAGAAGCTAAAATAGACACAGACACAGTCCACACTTAGAATCGGAGACAATCATGCTTAAACCCCATAGGGCTTCCCCCTACAGCAAACACCTGCTAATTAAACTGTGACGGATGCTGCGGAGGTACTTGCGTCACAAACACAGAAAATTAAAACTGTATCCATATACAAAGAAGTAACATATCACATCTAACACAGATCTGAAAGAGACCTTTATACTCAGATAAACGTGATCATGAATAACAAATAAGGATATCAAAATAGCAGAGAGCTATACACTGCATTTTACCCCATCACACTCCGAGGCGCATAAATGCATCTACAGCACGGCCAGAATTCTATAGAGAATGCCTTGAAGCCTACTTACCATCATAAACCATACATTGTTTTGTTAACTTTGAACACAATCCTGAATCACTGATTAGGTTTGGGTCACAGGAACTCTTTATTGACATTTTCTGTTGATACAATGTCCTACCAACCAACAAATTTGCTTTGTGTGTGATGTAATAAAAGGGGCATCAAACTGCGTTTACTCCATTGATATCGCAGACACGTGGTGGACAGATCCATAAACACCATCCATCCATGGGTCAGATTGGGCCTGCCTTGCGGACCTCGGTCGGGTTTTAACCCATATCAGGCCGATCCAGTTTAATGATCGAGGGTAAAAAATAAGAATTTCACCATTACAAGCTTTTGTTGAGATGTTTATATTGATTAATGTGTCAAGGGGCCCAGCCTGAAATTCTGATTTATTGTCAGGTATTATGTAAACTTTACTTCCTCGAAACATTCGTTGTATATATCTTCCCTGTCCACTAAATAGGCTCATAATCTTACTGCAGGATCAGTAGGGGCTTATGTTCCGTTCCCCGAAAGTCTTATTTAATTTTTACCTAGAAGTGACTGAAAAAATCGTTGATAATACTTTGGGAAAGTATAAATTGACATTTCCAAAACATTTTTACATGTGAAAACTATCTGACGAATCCTATAATTGTTGCTGGACGATTATTAATTAACAGGTACCGTATTCTCCAAAATGAGCACCCAGCTGGGGGCTTAGAAATTTGGCTAAAGAGGGAGGTTGTAAGGATAACAAACACATGCTTTGGTAGCAATATGCAGTTAACTGACAGATACACTCCCATGGAGAATTCCAGAATTGTTCAATCTTTCTCTAAAACACCGAAAATCAGTCCCGTCAAATTGTGATATGGCAGCATTTTGTTACCTGAATTTTACGACAGTCTGTTCCATTATGAATTGGGAAAATATAGCAATATTTTTATAGAAATTGGGAAACAGATTCCTCATTTTTGGTCATCTTAGGAAAATAAGCCACTTTTTAGCTAGAAAAAACAGCCTGTATTCAGCTGTACAACTGAGCAAACAAATTTGTATGGTTTGAGGATTAAGCCAGTTTACCCGAAGAAAAGACACTGACCTGCCAGCAGTACCTTGTGACTTCCCTACATAGGCCTCGAACCCGTGACCCAGTGGTGGAGGACTAGCGCTATTGGTAGCAGAATGTCAGACGCCCACAGCCAAAGGGAGGTCAGAGCGGAGGGTATGATATTATCATAAAATGGGGTGCTTATATCAATTCAAATAGCACCCAAAAAAGGAAAAGGGGCACTTTTAAGAGCAGGGGCACTAATTACAGTAAATAGGGTACCATCATTACTGCAGTATAGATATCTCTGATCAAGCCACTTGGCATAACTCCTGATACACAGCAAAAAGAAAAAGTAAAATTGGGCTTATTGGAATTTATGATTAAGTCTTCAGACTTTCAGGAGTCAATCCTAATTGGCAAGTTATGTTTGAAAAAAAAATTCAGTGATTTTACCTGAACAGACGTTGTTTTTTTTAAAGTTATGAATATTGTTAAATTTACCTGAAAATATTAAAGAATGTTCATTTTTAGAAAATTAAGTGATGTTTGGTTTTTATTACAGTCACTAATGAAGTAGTTAAAAATTAAAATCATCACCAAAGTATCCTCCATTTCGCCTTTCTTTAACTCATTCAGCCCCACATCTTTACACTGGACTTGCCCAGTCTTTCATTTGGTAAGGTTCAAATGAGACTTTAGGGGTGAATGGGTTAAAAATCAGGGCAAGCTGAAGATGGACTAAGTATGGCTCCATGTAAATTGAATCGGGCATATCAACACGCTAGAAAAAATGACGGTGATCCTATGGTAGGCACATAGGGAATTCTACGGCAAAGAAGCTAACAATCACGCTATTGTGTGCACTAGCTGGCATCAATGTAAAAGAAATTGTCACCACCAACAAGAAATCTGATGGTTCTTGGAAAACGTAATTAAGTAAAAGTGCCCCAGCACTTTGAGGTGATCGCATGCCTTAGAATACATTTCACTGATGCCGTTGTAGGCAACGATAGATTGTCATGAAAGAGAAAAATCTTTAAATACCAATAATGCATAGAAGTATGTGTATTGAAGGGTCGTGCCGCATTGGTGGAATGCATTCCCATCAAAATGACTCCCAACTCGTAAACCCCTTCATATTTACTGGGTTGAAGTGAATCATCGCTGTCACATGTCCTGAATGATATAATTAAACTGTCACAACACATAAGATAGTAGCATGTAACAGGAGAAAGCAAAATGCATTGCCAGACAGGGATTCAAACCAGAGACCCTCCGTACTACAGACATATTACAAAATAATAACATGGTGTGCGGGACAAGGCTGCACACATGTACAGTGCAGTGGAGAATGGACATGCAGTTACTTGACATTAGTGATTTTCTCAAATCGGTAGCATATCATATATGTATTTGCTCAATATTCAATTCTTTTATATTTGTTGTACTTTAAAGCTGTACCGACATTTTTTTCCCCAATAATGAGTCAGTTCATGAAACTGATGCCTCAGTGCATCTGTAGACTACAATGAAGATATAACTTTTTATTAAATGGATAATTCCTGATATTTCACTGCATGGTGAAAATGTTATATGCCTAGATATAGCTTAAGTCCAACAACACAACAAACTGTGCTATATATATATATATATATATAATAGTCCTACAATAAACAACTGTGCTATATCTATATATATATATATATAAAAGACCCACAATAAACAACTGTGCTATCTATATATATATGTATTAGACCCACAATAAACAACTGTGCTATATATATAATCATTATTCTTAGCTGGGAATGCTACTGATTGATTCAGTTGGGAGCTGGAACATAGAAATCGATAACGGGACTAAATCAATAACGGCGTCACTGATGGCAAGTAGACTTGATGCTGTACACCCGACATCCTATAACGGTAGTCCCCGCCCTCCTTCTTCATCCTCCCCAAATCACATCTCTCCAAATGTTTGCTTTTTTCCCCCTAAGCTATATAGACCTTTCTTAATGCATCGTGATGAAAAATGATGAATGGGTTTTGAGGACAAAACACCGGAAAAGACCAAAGTTATTACCATAGTAACAAGGTATCTTCTGGATCATGAATCATGGTCTTAAATAAGCTTGTATTGAAGGGTTAATTAGACTGGACACGCAGAGATCATATCAGAATCAAGACAATTACACTCATATGCAGCCCAGCAGATAATTTGTATAAAGCTGTGCGGTCATTAATTGTTACTGTGAATGTTTCCTAGCCAGGACAGTGAAAAGCTGACAATCATTTCTAATACGATAAATATAATTCTGCGAGACTCCTGTTGTCAGTAAAGGTTGATAGAGTACCATATCTGAGTGGACTTATGGTCAATCTGATTATAAGCAAACTGTACACATTACTTAAAGACTTGTAAAATACATATATACTTTTAAAACTGCAATGCATGACAGTATTTTTCCCTTCTGATTTTCAACCCTAACATCAAAATAAACTTTTGATGTACATAAAACTCGAACGTACACATGACAATTCAGCAATTTATGTTCGTGGTCAAATCATAACTTCACAATTCCTATACAATAAATATGAATTTGAGGATTTTATACAAGTACCTAATCAAACGGAGAATTGTTTTATGTCAAACAAGTAATTTCTTTGTGGACCTATGATTTTGTGGATGAAGATCGATTACCCACAAATTCAATAAAATTAAAAATGCCATGGAAATCAGTGATTTCACAGTATTTTAAAAAATCATATTTTAGATATTTTTTTTATCATAGATTGAAGTAATTGTTTCAATCTGTTTTTTGACCTACCCATCATTTTCGTCGAGCTCATTTCTAGAAAAACATGTGTCTTCCATCATTTTGCTTCCAGATTCCTCAAATATACGTTCGAAACAATCGTAATAAAGATTCACAATTCTGTAGTAAGCCTCGTCATAAATATCTCCACTGGATTGTTCAGTCCTTACATTATAAACAGCAACAAGAAATCTGCCTGAGCACAGTCTACAACAAATGATAAACAAAGTCCATTGTTATTGCATCCGCGTGTTTATAAAGTAGACCTTTGACCCTTTGTAGAATTGCACTTAAGTACTTGAAAGGATGTCGTCAAGTTCTTCCTTACAGAGGCTACCACAAGGAAATTCAGGCTTTTATGTACAGATAAAATGTGTTGCTATCATTCGGAACACCTCGCCCTGATTACAGTACCTTTCATAAATTGGCCAAGGTATTCCGAATGGTTTTACTATGTCATATTTATTGTATTTAACACCATTTAAATATGTTTGAGATTGCTCGTTACTGAGAAGTACTTAATAGGGACTATAAAAACATCATTTGTGTTCATGCCCATTTTCTTGCCTGAAGTCCATACAAATTATTTGCAGAATCTAAGACACATATTTAATTAATCAGATGATTATTGGCCGACAACATTTTGGGGACTGAGTGTTCGTTTTAGAGGAGGTGTACTTTTTATAGTACATATGGTAATGAAGTGTTTACATTTTCACTTTCAAACATTAGATCGGAAGGTACAGAATATGCCCAAAACTAGCAATCTTAAGTAGTCTCAAGGTCAGATAAAGTGAATTTTACAAAAGTAACTATCGCACAATTACACAGGAGAACTATGCCTTGAATCACAATTGCTATGAGATATATTGCATAATTATGACCTAAAAAGTATTAGTGGACTTCTGACCAACATTAAAGCAATTTCATGAAGTTTAGTTAAGATGAACTTTGCAGTCATGAAATTGTGGAGCAGAAACCATATAAGCACGGAGGCATGGCAGTCTAGTAGTAAGACGCCAGGCTCGTGACCGAAGGGTTACAGGTTCGAGTGAGTGTTGTATCTTTGTATACTTTACTCCGCTTGTTCCAGTCTACCCAGTTGTAAATGAGTACGTCGTTGGGCAGTGCTAGAATTGAAGAATGCTAGCTGTGAGCGTTGAAATGGCAGCACCGGTTGTATGCTCCTCAGGGAGTTGAGAAAGGTATTGGCCCAGGTTGGAAACTGCCCTATAACCACGGATTATAATTTGTGAACCACTTTGAGACAATCAACCTACGAAATAGGTTGTGACAAAGTGGTATATATAAGAACCTCAAATTATCATTATTATTATTCAGCCATTCATGTATGAAAATAAACTTGAATGACATTGACTTCTTGTGGAATGATCTTTAACAAGGTTTAGTAAAGAGGAGCTAGCTAGGGTACAGTCCTATGAAAATTTAACAACAAAAAAGGTGCCGATTCTTTGAAGTGAACAGTAAACATATAATACACAAATATCTACAACCAGTCCCTTGGTCTACCTCATTAAAATATTGAAAGTGTTTGAGCTAATTTACATACCAGGAAGTACTGAGTGTGTGACTTCACATTTTTAAAAATCAGTTTAAGAATCAATTGAAGGACTTGTGTAGGAACATGGAGTATAGGACATATGAAAGAGAAAAATATTCTGAATTCTACATACTTAACATCTTTGCTACATCATGGAGTGCTTCAAACCCTGTTTTCATTTTAAAATGAATCACCTATTATTTACCGTAAATGTCCTATGACAAGGCAGAAAACACTTGATCATAACAAGTCTGTTAAATACGCACGAATCCTATCATATATCATCGACTCAGATTTTGAATCATGGCATTACCTTTGTGACATTGTCACACAATTTAACAGTTGTATGCTTGTTAATGATTCAGACCGCCTATAGTAAATAACATCTGTACAAGGAAAAGTTTCATATGTACGGGAAGTAATAGTGTAGCAGAACTGGACTGGGTCAATTGTTGGCGACCAGGTAGTTCAATTGTTAGTGTCTATGTAAATTGTGGAGGGCCCATCAGGTTCAAATCCCAATCCGGCCATGTATTTTTCTGCTCCTATTATAAAATCAGTGAGATTATAATTGCCAACCCTTGTTTCTAGTACTGGGTGAATGGTTTGCAAGGGGATACCCAAACCTAGGTTGTAAATAGTTGTGCTTTCGGAGGCGAAGACTTATAAAAAGAAGGGAGAATGTAGCGAAATTGGACTGTGTCGATCGTCGGTGACAAAGAAGCTCAATCGGTAGATTGTCCATCTACAGTTCAGTTCAGAGGTTCCTTGGTTTGGATACCAATCTGGCCCTACTTTTCTTTTCGCTCCACTTACAATTGTGGGACCATTTATAAATCGGTGATTAATCAGTTCAGGTTAAGACGGAATGTGATTGAACAAAAGATTAATTTGTTAGGCCTAATTACAAACCTAACAATGGCCAGGTTATTTGAACCATTAAGTTTATTGGTACAACATCCTGTACAGTATAAAGATTCTGATTTAGCAGCCATGGACATGTAGAGTTGAGTTACATTTTCACAGGTTTCCAGATTACTGAGGGTTCACTTTAGACAAAATATACTGTGTGTAAATTACAAAATGGAACTATACAGTTAAGAGATCTATAAGAAAACAATTATCAAGGATTTTACATATCCTTATTCTTTTCAATTTTGTTCAAATACATTTCAGGCAAGGGAGGTAATTACAGCTCTGACAAAGCTGACAGCAACGCTAGCTATTGATAAACAGCTTGTTCACTCTGTTTGATAAAAAACAATGACAATGTAGAATTTGTTTGGATTTCGTAGCCACTTTATATAAAGCTTCTCGCAGTGATGTGTACAAGACTTCTTCACAGCTGGTGACAACACAAACTCAATGCTTGTCTTCTTCGGATATTATCCTACGATCTGCCTCGGGCAGACCGTGTGCTGATGGATGGAGACATAAGGGAAACAGATGAAGACTCATACCAGTCCCGATTAATTATCATTGCTTTAGTCAATTGTCGCCATAGAACAAATTTATTGTTTTGAAGCGCAGTGAACTTCATTTCTTAGTGAAGACCCCAGTGACCATCGTTTATTTATAGAGACAACCCCTTGAACTTTATTTTTATTAAAGAGACGATCCCCCTTGAACTTTATTTATTAATTTATAGGAACCCCCATGAACATCATTTATTTAAAGAGACAAACCCCAGTGATCATACTTTATTCAAACAGAGATGACCCCCTATGAACATCGTTTTTTTATAGGGAAAACCCCAGTGACTATAATCTATTTATAGAGATTATCCCCTATTGAAAGTCATTTATTTGTAGGGAAAACCCCAGTGACTATAATCTATTTATAGAGATTATACTCTTAGCGAACATCAACTATTCATAGACAATCCCCAGTGTCCATAATAAATTAATAGAGATTACCCCCTATTGAAAGTCATTTATTTGTAGAGACAACCGCGAGTAAAGACAATTGTTTTATAGAGACAACCACCAATGACCATAATTTATTTAAACAAAGCCGAAATCTGTGAATATCATTTATGTATAGAGACAACCCCCAGTGAGCATAATTTATCTAAACAGAAACGCCTCTCTGTGAACACCATTTATTTATAGAGATCTGACAACCCCCTAGTGAGCAAAATTTAGCTAAACCGAAACGACTCTCTGCGAACACCATTTATTTATAGAGATCTGACAACCCCCAGTGACCACAATTTATTTAAACAGAACTGACGCTCTGCGAACACCATTTATTTATAGAGATCTAACAACCCCCTAGTGAGCATAATGTATCTACATAGAAACGACTCTCTGTGAACACCATTTATTTATAGAGGCAACCTCCATTGAACATCAATCACTTAAAGAGACATTTGCCAGTGGACATGATTTTCCTTCATAGAGATAATCCCATAGGGAACATCATTTTGCTGTATAAACACGAAATTATCCTTCAGACAAATGACATCCGAGTAAAATATATTTTATTACAGAGATGACCTAGAGAGAAGATGGAAGAGCCTCTCTCCCACCCCTAGTAAACAGCATGTAGTGTATGTAACAGAGACAGTCACAATGAACATCATAAAGGATAATCTTTTACAGATCTGGAAAACAAAAATTAAATTACCTATAGATCAAGCTATACAAACTGAGCTTGGATTACATACAAATATTGAGCATGCTGAAAGATTGTACTCTTCATAAGAGATTTCAATCAACCAATGAGTTAAGCATCATCAGATGTAGGTCTGCATAACAATTTCAATTCATTGATTTGGTCGTTAACGATTGGTATCTTGTGTATGGGTCTCCCAAGAAAACCAGACTTGCTGTAGCTAGAAGCAATACCGTGGCGACAACCCAATAACGATCAATACATGTGAGCCTGGCACACACCAGCTGATTGGAAAATTGATGTTCCCTGGGTTAAAGTTCATGTCTATTTTGGTGTCGCTCTTACAACTTTGATTTCAATGCCAGACCAACTGGTGAAAAGGATGATCAGAGCTCTGTCGTTTTAACCTAAGCCTTGCCGCCACTTCGGTGACTGTGGTTATTTGTGACCAATTTAGAATACAGAAATGAATGAAAAATAAATGTTGCAGAAGGTGAGAGTCGGAACTCTCCTCACATGATTGCTATATTCTCTAACATTCTGTAATATTTATAACCAAATTTTTTGGTTCTCTGGAAATAACCATCAACACTGCAATTTTCAGCTTTATAAGTGGTAGCCTAAACCATTCAGACATAAACTGCACCATCATGCCATCTGACCAGCTGTAGTTCCTCCTAATGGCAAGTAACTTAGATCTTGACCCAATCTTTTATTTGACCTTGAACTTTTTTACAGGTAAACACTGCTTTCACTGTCATCAGTTCAGTAGTTATGCAGTCTCAATAAACACCATTGTGATTTGACATTTGATCTCTTGCTATTATGACATTGACCTGGACGATATGGACAATGGCCTTGAGCATTAAACGAATTGTTCAGTCAAAGAGTTTATAAATCAGTTTCATAAATGAAAAAAAAAAAATTGTTCAGAAGTTCATTCTTGACAATATCTGAATGGATAGATGGATGGATCGACAGATGGATGGATGGATGGACAGATTGATAGATGGACAGATGGATGGATGGATGGATGGATGGATGTACATTACACAAAGGGATTAACTTCTATATATCTTCATTGGGGATAAATTTACAGAAATATGCTAGCCTATTTCTTATATAAGAATCAATAATGTTTTTTAGGATAGGCATGCACAGAAATTCATCATAATATACCATTGTCAGCAGACACAATTAGATGTTAGCATTTACACCTGCAGTTCGCTTTTGAATTATCTCCCTTGAATTGAATTTAATAAACTTTAATCCATAAATAATAACTTGATTACAATCAATGTAAACTATCATTAATTTACAAAGAACAGATTACTGTTAATCAAAGATATATTAATACTTTATAATGTAGAGCCTTTGGAAAAGTAATAAAAGAAATAAAAAAGATAGGATATATATATCCTAATATGAAATTTTATTTAGAATTGTACCTATGTAGCTGATTATTTGTGAATCTAGATACAAGTTAGTATTAATTTTATGTAATTGTCTAATACACTATTCTTCTTAGACTGCCCTTCGCTCAAGTATTCAAGAGTTGCCTTTCTTTATCTCAACATATATCTTCAAAGTGAATTAGAAATTCTGTTTCTGGAGTTACTTCCCTTTAACCACTTCCCTCTAAATGACTAACATACAAGTTTAATTCAAAAAGCCATGGAAAAACGTAACTCATTCACCCCTGAAGTTTCATAATGAACTGTTCCAACCTTTGAACTGGAGGAGTTCAAATGTGTCTTCGGGGGTGAATGAGTTAAATTCATTTAACTGTCATCTGATAATAATCCTCAGCGTTTCCCAGAAAATTATAGAAGAAAACCGTAATCCTGCCATGTATCCTTGATTTGGTTGGGACTTCTAACTTTTCATCTCCATAGTTCATCTTTTACTTTCAGAACAGCTTAAACTCTGAAGAACTGTTTAGATTTTATCATTAAGTTTCTTCCTAATGAAAACAATAAAGCTTGGCAAGACTGAAAAGCCTGTTATGGGTATATAGACTTAAGTACATAAGTCGTACATTGCATAATGAATATAGGTTTATTTCAATAGAATAAATTAAATATAGAAAAAATCAGTGTAAACACAAGTGTTGCTGTTTTGAATAAATGATAAAATTGTTATACCTATACAGAATAAGTTAATTTTACTGTGTCCTCTTCATGATTTAGGTATGGTAACATCAGTACATTTGACGTGAATACAGTCAAACCTGTATTTTAACTCATTCACCCCTGAACACACATTTGAACTCTTCCAATTCAAAGGTTGGAATAGTTTATTATGAAATTCCAGGGGTGAATGAGTTAGGGAAGACCAAAAAGAGGTCTCTATGATCACATGAGCAGGTATGACGATATCTATTTTGCATTCATGCATGCTTTATCAAGCTAAAATATTTGTTAAACCACAAATAAAAAATTCAAGTAAAAAAAAATTGGAACGTGTCTACAGAAATAATGAACATGTTTAAAATTCAGAAGTTTAGGATATCCATATTTTTTTTTAGTTTTAATGATTAAAAACAATATTGCAGAATACAAATTTGTACATATTTTAGATAAATCCTGGTAATTTCACCTTTGGTCCAGATTTGTATGAGCTAATATAATTTCCTTGTCCTGATCCTATACTTATATGAACAATAAACATCCAACATCCTAGATTTGGATAGACCTAAACATTTCTATTAAAACTCCTACAATTAAAATTGGATAAAAAATCTTGTCAGATTCCTCTTCATGAGCAGGATATGACATGCTAGATAAATTCAACATCACACTGCGCAAAAAAGTACTAAATAAATTGCTTTAAAAAGGAAAAGACCAATTCCACAATAATTTTATTTACACAGCATATTACCCCCTCCCCCAATCAACCTTGTGTTTGTACTAGCTTGTCACCATGAATGCTAGTATGTACCGATGGCCGCCCACACAATCACGTCAGTCCGACAGAATGGCATCGCTTCCCGTTTCGGTATTCAGTTCTATAGCTGATATGGCAGTGTACCACAACCTAACTACCCCCTTGAGATCTAGTTGTGTATCAGCTCATCATTGTACATACTGCTTGCTTGGTGATATTTCAGAAGCTGTAATTCACAAAATAATAGGTATTGACTTGTTTTCTTGAGATTCCTGGGAGTATATAAATAACAAAAACTAGTGTTGAGATAATACCAGATGAAATCTTTCGAATCCTCCAATGGTATTTCCTTAAAATGTGAAATCATATATGGTATTGTATCATGTCACACAAATTTTAACAAAATTGAGAAATTTACAAGACACTACAGAGATGATAATGAGTTCTTTTTTAATGATCATGAAATATTCTAGAGTTCAAAGGACAACCTTTCTTTATCTTTTTTTATTCCGTAAATGATAATAATCTCAACTTGTAGATTAAGATTTGCACTTGATATGTAACCATAGAAACAAGAACATAACACAGTTGCCGCGGATACCTGACAATTAGTCGCCACAGATCGGCACGTCACATTAGCTTTAGTTGAGATTACAAGATGAAGATCATAATCAATTTCTACAACGGTGGGACAGTGATGTGTAAAAAATGACGACCTGCACAGGCTTTTACTTGTTCCTGTGTAGGCGGTGTTACGCGGCCAATCACTGTACAGCACCACACTGAGGAGATGAAAGGAATACAGCAAGGTGAGAATTAATCCTTTCACACTGATTGTTGATATGGACCACTGATATGGATGCTGCGTCAAGGTGATGAAGCGTTAACTTGTATTAAGGGCATGACTAGGACCCACCAATAGAGCTCGATCTATAGGCAGTCAAAGGCCTGTGTTACATGTACAGAGTACCAGAGCTATACATATCAAATTACAAACTCTGTTCTAAAATACAAAATGCTAGAAAATAGAAGTCTTCAAAATACGTCGAAAGTCATAAATGTTCATAATATTTATATTGCAGCAATATTTCATAAATATATCTTGTGAGTTATGTAGGATATAGTCATTTCGTACATCTTTAATTGAAAGATAGCTGTGTATGTATGTCTTAATTGGAAAATATACTAGCTGTCTCTATATATGTTAAAAAAGAAAATTGTTATATGCTACTAACTTTGAAATTTCCATTCTGTGCTCAGAATTGAAAGCATAGATAAAATGTGTATATGTAAATAACACTTTTAAATGCCATCTTATGAGCTGTTCTTTCAGATTAAATAATCAGATCTTAAAAAAAAGGATTATAGTTTACCAAATTCATTGGTTGAAAATGCTCAATCTTAGGGTCTGAAATTAGGAGTCCCCCTATAGAGAATTGGCAAGTATGTGTTAGTGTCTTTATACTGAAGCTGTAAACTTCAAACATTACCCTCCAGAAACTAGAAAATGGTAGTCTATTAGAATTCAGTCTAACTAAATAAAAGCTGTAAATTGTATTGATAAAAAGCAGCTTTAGTACATCAGCAAATAGTTAAAAGCTGCCTCTTTTGGTTATTGGCAACATTATAAAAGTTCTCCAAGCCTTTGTGCTTGTCTAAACCATCCGCAACATTAGGAAAGTTCTCCAAGCCTTAGTGCTTGTCTAAATAGACAAAATAGTCACCTGGAGTCGTCAAAAACACTACACAAATTCTCAAAACCTATTTTAGATTTAATACTGAGCTTGTTAATACTCCCAAAAGAAGCATTTGACTAAGTTAATATGTTGGAGTATTATTGTCTTGTCATGACAAAAGAGCGAATTCAGCGTGACGTAGGTGTTGTTTTCCCGGCAGCTGTAGGTGTAAGCGTCAAACATTCATAGTTAGTTACGATGTTTAGTTTTCTTTTTTAGGTTAATGCTTCTCAAAAAGTATGAATGCTTAAGGGCATTCGCACTTGGATCGTAGTTATGGATTGACTGACAAAGCCGACTCGATGCGATATATTTCATCCCGCAGAATTCTTGTTAAGAATGTCATGATGTTTCTTGAATATAGCAGTAACTCTTTTAATCTAAACACCTAGGGGCCTGATGTGATACAGGGATAAGAAAATACTTTAACAACCTCTTTTGGATTATTGCCAAATTTGTAAATTCAAAATGACAAGCATATTGTTTATATATACAAGAGGCCAAGGGCCTTAGCAGTCACCTGAGTTATATCATAGGTACTGGTAGCTTTATTTTATTGTTTAGATGTGATGTGGAAGTCAGCATGTAAACTAAGTGAAATACAATACTTGTCATGTCATCAAAGGATAAGAATTTGAAAATATTGGTAAATGCATGTTCCCTTTGGGACCCCGCCCTAGCTCCTGGGGATCGGGCAGGAATTCCAATATATAATATAAAACATGACAGCATGTAGAGGGACAAATAACAATAACATTTCTCCCTATTAATAAAGTACATTGACTAAGGGAATCAGACTGCCGGTCTGCAAATTGGCGACAACACCACTTCTTGTTAAAAACAAATTCTCATGGGATATATGACAGACACTAGAAACGGCATATAGACACGCACCTGTCGTAACATGAGAAACGTCAGATCCACACAGTGCTTAACAATTACTCAAGTCCACTCCGTGTGAAGCGCCAAACCAATGTTGCATGTTGAACGACTGTACCCTAGACATCTGAAGTCAACACGACACAGTGATATCCTACCTCATTAGTTATAGACTACTTAAGGTTTTCCGTCACTACCTGTTGAGTTCTACGACCTTGTCACAGACGGACTGGTTTCACCTTACGGTAATGATTGCCGCTAGAACGGTTCAAAGGAACGTTAATGAACCATTAAGGTCATGTTATTCTAAGACATAAACTATATGCTTATACAGCAATCCGTATAGAATCTTATATTGACTACAGCAATCTGTATAATGAACTAATATTACAGCAATTTGTACAGGAATGTACTACAGCAATCTGTACAATGAACTAATATTACAGCAATTTGTACAGGAATGTACTACAACAATCTGTATAATGAACTAATATTACAGCAATTTGTACCGGAATGTACTACAGCAATTTGTACAATGAACTAAATTACAGCAATTTGTACAGGAATGTACTACAGCAACCTTCCTGGAACTTACTTTTGAAAACATTACAGGATCGAGTTACTACAAAAATGCAATCGATATAGAGGTCACATACAAAAGCAATCCCTCAAAACACATGAACAAGCAATCTGCCAAAGAAACACCCTTTTGAAGTCATTAAGTATATAAGTCTTTATAAATAAATAACACACTTTAGCAACCTGTCTAGGACATATTGACTATAGCAGTCTACCAAGGACATCCCAACGAGTGCATGTTTGTTAATATGTTGATCTAACTCGAGTTAATTATTTGCAAAGAGTATTAAGATATAATGCTCTCTAAGACTATGTTTTTGTAATTTGAGATGAGGTCTTTCTTACCCTTATTGATAAAACAACATACCATGCAGAAAGATTGCATTGACCACACTATCTGCTAAATTTGGACCATGGTAGCCTGTTACATTTATTTATAAGGTTTTTCTCATGGTGTTCACTTATACAGTGCCATCTTGAACACTGCAAACTGACAAATCTGGAACAGAAATAAAAATCGAATTTTACGATACACATTACACGACATTGTAGACCATAGCAATGAACTTTATGATATCAAAAATAGACTACCAACATGCGTATGGGCACACTTCAGTAAGAGAAAAGGGCAGTTTTTAATCTCCATAGTATATCTGTCACAATTGTGGGTGTATGTGAATTGTGTACTGATTAAAATACCTGTATACAGCTGTACCTGGTGAACTTATTGACATGTGATTAATTGACCCCGTGAATGGCGACCAAGTTGATCAGATACAGCTTATCAGAATCCAATGGAACTACATGTGAATGGTCAATGAGTTATCACTGCCCATAGTTTGCAGGTAGATATATTGAAAAGAAAAATAACTGTCAGTGGATGGTCACTTGGCCCTAGCAGCCTTTAAATTTGCCACTGGAGTGTAATCTTGTAACTGTTTAATTAAAACTTGAGGTTCCCTGTGATTAAAAAAAAAACAACAATATTTTGTTGTTTAATGTATGCAATATGTGATAATTAGTTCATCTTTCAGCTAATTGAGACAGAATCCTTGGTATGTGTTCTAAAATTGGGAGATGTGACCTATGGAAACTGGTGTTTCAGAAAGGTAGCTGACTTTGCCAAAGACAATGACAAAAAACAGCAATCTGCAAGGACACAAACTTTAGCAATTTATCAATCTGATATGGACACTGACAAAGAAATCTACAAGGGCACATACTACAGAAATCTGGCAAGGACACAGAATATAGAAATCTGGCAAGGGCACATAATATGGAAATTTGCAAGGTCACAGATTATAGAAATCTGCAAGGTCATTGACTAAAGCTATATGCCAAAGACATTGACAAAAGCCATCTGCTAAGGACACAGACTTAAGAAATCTGGCAAGAACACAGACTTGAGCAATTTGTCAAGGACACAAACTTTAGCAATTTGTCAAGGACACAGACTTTAGCAATTTGTCAAGGACACAGACTTTAGCAATTTGTCAAGAACACAGACTTTAGCAATTTGTCAAGGACACAGACTTTAGCAATTTGTCAAGGACACAGATTTAAGCAATTTGTCAAGAACACAGACTTTAGCAATTTGTCAAGGACACAGATTTTAGCAATTTGTCAAGGACACAAACTTAAGCAATTTGTCAATCGGTTAAGGTCACTGACAAAGCAATCCACAAGGGCACATACTATGGAAATCTGCCAAGGACACAGACTTTAGCAATTTGTCAAGGACACAGACTTTAGCAATTTGTCTGTTAAGGTCACTGACCAAGCAATTTACAAGGGCACATACTATGGAAATCTGCCAAGGACACAGACTATAGAAATCTGCAATGGTCATTGTCTAAAGCCATATGCCAAAGACATTGATGAAAGCAATCTGCTAAGGAGAGCATATGCTGTAGAAACATACAAAGAATATTTACTATACCTTCCAATAATACGCATTTTAGCAAGTTGCCAATGCCAAATGCATAATCTGGCAAAGACAATAACAAGAACAATCTGTAGCAGGTTATTTTTCTTTGAAAATGTCTACAACTTGACCTGTTGATCCCCAAGAGGGGGCCATACAGCACTGTTTATATAAGGTTGCTGATGAAACTTAAGTGCCCATACAAGCCACAGTGATGATTAATAGTGACAACAGCTCTACTAAACATGCAATTGCCAGTTCATGTTAAATAAAACACATGGAGACAATAAAACTGTAATGACAGTGATTATAATGGCGGAGTCTGCTGGACTTCCTTTTACCTAGCTAACAGTAGGCTAGCTGTCTGACTTCTGATGGGATTCCTCGCAATAAAGTCAGCACATAACTATCACAGCCATTAAGTAATTGTGTGAGGACAGTGACATCTACTGAATTCTTATCTAAACTAGTGTTACCTGTCTATACTGATCTCTTTATAGTCTGGAAACCTGTATAAACTGTATTTTTACAATATCCTATTGTATGTATTTTCATGTATTAATTCAATTACTGGTCTAAAAGGAGTTAATGATTCTTGAATCATATATTTATTATAAAACCACTTTAGTCCACATGATTCTTGTGAAGCTGTGTGACCTTAATGCTGTTGCTATTGGTCCATAACTGACACAAATGCAAAAACTTAACTGACACAAATGCAAAAACTTAACCAAGGTCATTGAAGTCAAGGTCACAAAAACTTCATGCAACAGACTCTACTCATATACTTGTGTGAGCTTGTGAAGCTCTCTGACCCTAGCTAGCTGAAGTATACCTAGTCAATACAAAACTCAAATATTTGCGTTAAGAACAGACACACACAGTTGGTAACACCATATGCCTGCACCAATTCGTGGAAGTGTATTACAAGATCGACGTAGGGAGATGGCCACCCCACAACTTTATCTGTAACAACAACAAAATACATACTATAGTATACATCTTCATTAAAAGTTCCATTTAAACACCATCCTGTGAGTTGCAGTTTCCTCATTTTTATTGTTGCCTAGTAACCAGTGGCTGAATATGTCTTACAAGTACTTTAACTTGCAGGGGGACACAGCCTTGTGCAATGGTGTCTCTGGGGGTATTTTCTCTGTCTGTAACCGATGTCTAACCAAGTGTCACGATCAATCATAGGTAAATTGCTTGTGAATAAATCTTTCCAAGCTGCATCCTTACAGGACAAAATAGATCTGTACCAGACCTCAATGATTCAGGTTGCCATTCCAAGATATCACCCCTTTTCCCTATACGATCACAATACAAAATAACTTCTGTTTTTTAACTGACTCAATTCCAAAAAAGTACATTGTGTCACACAAAAAAGCTTTTGCAAAATTACAAAACAAAATTGTGTAGTGTTTTGATATTGGCTGGACTCCCCAGTGAACCCTTTTATCTTTCCTATTGAAAATTGGTTCGTCATTCTGTCAGGTTAAAACAACCATTTGTATGATCTATACCAGAGTTCTCATAGGGGTATACTTCAACACTAAACAGTGCACTTTCTTTCACTATTCTAGCATGATCTTTTGTAGAGTTCACATAGCATACTTGTACACTGTCTGTACCACAATGGTCCGGCCAGTTGTTGCATGGACTATGCCTACAAATGTCTAAGTGTTTTGACCATTAGTGGATTCACCCCTGAAGCTCATTGCAAGTGAAAAACACATCGTTATTTTACATAATTACGCAAACAAAATTGGTTCATCGTTATTAAACCACCAGTAATTTGTTACATAACTTGAGGCCAAACAATCTTTATAAAAAGCCTAGCTATAGACGGTACATGTAAGACAAAATAGCTTCTGACAGGGCTGAAAAATCAATGATTATTAACGTCTTGCTCCCAATCATAGTTATAATGAGTTCTATATCAGACAGATGGTAATTACACTCAGCAAGAAAAGTGTTTTTTTGGTTTGTTTTTTTAAAAACCCAACAAAAACAATAAAAAATAAGCAAAATATCATTAACGCATAGTAAAAATTGAAACAGAAAGGAAAAACAAGATAACATTGTACGCATAACACCACTTCACCAATATGTATATATGTGCTTACTAAGTGTGATCTTCAACCGGAATGGTGTAAAAGAGGTGCTCTGGAAACATTGACAGCCGAAGAAACCAATAAATATCTTTCATTTTGTAAAGGGGATTTATGAGAATCTTGATGCATCAGAAAAATAAGAATTCTGCAGCAGACAGAACAAGAGATCCATATGTCATGTAGTATTCATTGTGTGCTATATCACTTACGGAATTGCAATTATTTCTCGGATGTGTTAAAATTAGGAAACAGAACATGACGAGGTGCTCCTATTTTACTTTATCCCTTCAAACAACACTGTTAAGATTGCCTCCTTTGGCACTTATTCTACACAAAAGAAAAAAAAATGGGCCATAACTCTGTATAAAATGGGTTTTCGAAAGACATTTGCCTTCCTGAGATACACAATTTTGCAGACAAATTTTGGTATAAAAAATATACAAGGGCCATAACTCTGTATATAATCATGAACGAGACCAGATTTTAGTATGCGACAATTTGTATTCTCAAAGAGAATGAGAATGTTAATTTTGTGAATGTACAAGGTATAGGTGAGATAGAATTGAGGAAGCCATGGTCCAGACGAAATGTTGTTGACACCCACCCGGCCATCCCCCATATCTCGATCCCTTAACCAATGGACGTTTAAACAAATATTTCAGAAATCATTTTAGATACTGAAATTCTGAAAAGAACAATTTTATTACCTGAGGCCTATATTAAGATAACTCTGGGAGGGGGGAGGGGGAGTTGTCAATCTGGGTAACTAACATACATACAACAAATCAATTCTGTTTGGACAAAGTTATCTCTTTGGACGTGAGTAATGAGTGAGGTAATTAATGATACCGTCACAATCCTCAGCACCATCAATCCAAGTATAATGACAGGACATAGTTCACTCTATTTTTTTCTAGATTAAGAATCAGGAAGTTTATGATCGATTGTCACGCTAGAAATTAATCTTCCTAAACAAGCATGATGCCTATTTAAAGTAAGAGTCGTATGTCTCCTTATCTGACCTTTCAATCACCTCTGCGAATGACAGGAAAGTATGTAAACACAATCTGTGCTCAATCATCAACCCCGAAAGAAAATTCTAAAAGCTCAAACAGAATGCATAATTTGGATTAGTTATTTAAACTTTTTATCTGTTTTCAATATCATAAGCCAACAGCAAAGCAAGCGTAAAAAATAAATTAAATAATGTGTATCTAAATTTCATAAACAATTTTTTTTTTTAATAGGGTCTTATAATTAGTGCTTCTTTCAGGACAGTCCTTATGGTGACTTTATCGGTCTGCAATTGAGTTGTACGTGAAATAATATTAACCACACGAGTGAAATATTATTTGTTATTACTGAAGACACCATTACATTTTCTATTTATTACATTTTTAAGGCATAAAACATGAAAACATGTAATACATTAAAAAAGGGGGGAACCAGGAGCGTAATAATTAGCGCCATATCCTAATGACGTCACACTTGACAACAATTAAGGCTCGCAGCGCGCCATTTTGAATGTGATACTCAATGCAATTACAATGTTTTCTGCTATTTTCTGGTATTATTGCTTATAAAAATGTTATAAATTGTATATTTATGTAAAAACTTAAGGTGTTTGTACCAAACATTTACCATATATAACAACCAATTATTTTACTGTCGCTTCTTTTGAATCTGAACAAGAAATTGTTGCCTTTGAATGCAGCCAATAGAAGATACCGTTATGATTGGTCAATACCAAAAAGTGATATTTTCACACTGTGAAAATATGACTTTTTACATTTGTCCCATTGTGAAAGATATCAGTTTTATCAAGTTGATAGAATCCAATATTTCACTGGCAAAAATGTAATAAATATTCTTACTTCAAATGTTGTCAAATATGACCTTTGACCCTTTAACCCTGACTGATGACTCCCAAAATCTTATCAGGTTTAGAATTAGATGACCATACTGTTGTACAAATCCAATCTATTAATCGGTTAAATGAATTTTGAGATATTTTGTACACGAGCATTTTTATATACAGGCAGATGCACCTTCGGATGGTGAACAAATGGCTACTCAAGACAAACAGATTTCTATATGTTTTAATGAAATTAGCATTCAATTTTATATCCTGTAACAAAAACTTTATTTCCCAAAAAATACAGCCAACATTAATTTTCTAATGAATTGATAATCAGTTTATTAGTTAATGAGCGTTTGGAAATTCAATTTAATAAAACTACATTGTATGTACAGATAAGCTAAATATTTCCGAATAATTAGATATTTTTTTTATATTTCTGATAATGCTAATGACAGGATATTTTAAGAGATATTATTCTAACTGTGTGTGTAATCAGGTTTCGGTGAAAGGCAGCAAATGTAGCTCAGTTAATATCATCGAAAATAATGAACATCAATTATAGAGTTCCGAGGGCAAGCCCAACTTTCCATTCGTCCAGTCGTCGTGAGTGTCCTTCAGTGTTTCCTGCTCTTGCCCTGTTAACCAATTTGCGCGGAAAAAATTGAGCAATCTTCTCGATGAAAATCACAGTATCCAACTAACATCTTCGATAGTAATTGTCATGGACACGATTTTCCAGTTTACCACCCGTGTGCTACGCTGTTTGCAGATCATCATTAGATCACCGGAAATAAAACACCATTTCGCTATCTATCTGCAAGGCCTGTGTCCTTCTAGGTTTTCCGGTAATACAGTAAAATCTATACAGATCCGGTTATCAGACAACCAAATAGCCATCTTTATATATGTAATGGTATTGGTTCAGATATCTGCCCGTGTAGATACGTAAAGAGACCTATTCAAATAAAATTACTCTTGCACATCCTATGAATATCAAATCAGTATCCATACTAGCTACAGTCTCGCGGCCCGCTCACGCAAATCTCAACCCACGTTCGGTGAGGTACGATACACATCATAAACATCAAAAACAATTAATTCTTCAGCTCATACGTTTTTAGGACAGTGAGGCTCTTTGCAGATAACATACTGCACTCAGAAAGGTGTCAGTCCAACTTGAAGCAGCAGATACTCATTCATCACAGGTTTAAGATTCAGAACAAATCATAATAATAAGTAGAAAGACAGGTTTTATAACACTCAATGGAAAAAAAAGAAACATTTGCATCATTATATTAAATTTTACAGATTTTTAACAAGAAATATACTTCTCAGGTATATGACTTGATCATAACTCGTTATTTAATGAGGAATATAAACAGTTAAACAGTATAGGGGCTGCGAGCGGTTCTCCATAACATTATTATTTTAATTCAGGCACATAATCATCATTTTTATCACAATTAACTATTTGCATATCAATTCTATATATTTTACAACAGACATGAAACTATGTTTTTATCACAGAGGTTCTTTGAATGTGGAAGGGAAGTTGAGACGTACTGCATGCCAATAGAAAACCCATCAGGTTTGGCAGGTGACTCTGCACCTTTCCCGTTCCACCAAGGAGTCAGACCATAGTGATCTTGATGAAAAGCAATTCCCACAGCACCACCTGACCAATCAGCCCTTGTTCTGAATTTTTTTTTTTACGAGCGGGTCTGTGACAGGGCCTTTACAGGGGGACAAAGGGATACAACAAGCAATGTTTTTGTTCTGTTTACCTGTCTGAAAATTAGGTGGATTCACCTGCATTATAGCAAGCGTATAGGCCAAGATGCACGCCTGCCAACAAATATCTAAGACTAGTTGATGTACCAATACCACAAACTCATCAATGTACAAATGTAACTAAAGTTATTTCCCGAAACCGATTTCAGAAAATTAGAGTTTCAGTAGCAGGTATCAGTTGCAGAGTTGTCAGATACAAGTTACGAAATCTTTTTCAAGCTGTCTATTTTTGAACATTTGATCCGCGTGCATCTGGTTGACAAATTATTAGAACACTAACCAGACTTGTTATTAAGTATCATGGATCCCCGCTCTGGGACACATTTACCAACTATATCGCATCAACATCAGTGTCAATCATAACAACGTCACAATAAATCGCCGGCTCATTTTCTCCCATGCCAGCGAATCTCACAGCTGAACACTACAAGTATATATCTCCACTTAACATCCATTTTATGTTGATGGAGCTAAATAAAACCAATCTAACAAAGAAAAAAATCTCAAATATTGATTTACCAGGGTGCAGCTTTATGTTCGGAATCAATTACGTGGGCCAACTTGTCTTCACTTTCAAAGTATACCTGGATTTCCATTTTCCATATCGACAGCCGTTCACATCCTGACTGTCGAAGTGGAAGTTTGCGAATATGTAACATCTCCGTATCGTGGGTCAATTAAATGTCTCCCACAGTATTGGAAGTGACGATGGAGTAATTATTCTCAATTAATTATCCATGTCTGAGCTAGAAATAGAGAAATGTAGATCGACCCGTCACCTGACAGAATGAATAACCAATTAATAAAGTAACGGAGATGAATGTGTATAACTGGATTCAGAAGAGGAAGGTAGAACAGGCCAGACAAGGATTTCAATCCAACAGACAAACAACCTGTGGCTGGTTACACTACTAAATTAAATGTACTTTGTCATTGGCTATCAAACCATACAGCCTAAATAGTTTTCATAAAATTTAACAAGTCTCCGGGTGTTGTGCATAAAATGTACCTCCTACCAAAAAGTATCCAGCTACATTTTATACCTTACATAAAATTATAAATTAGAGTTGTCTAGACAAATTTCTGTCTACAGAGAATTGGTTGGATGGTCAGACAAATTAAGAACCTGATTGCAATATACTCTTCCAATCTCATTATCGTGGAATACACATTCCTCAGTAAGTTTCATCAATTGATCAGATAGCTTTATTAGTATATATCATTAGGGATAAATGTTACCTTCAATATTATACTACTGACTTGTGTTAGAGTTATTTACCTTAGTGTAACATGCTACCTTAAATACAATACTAGTTATTTGTGTTCGATTTATCTCCCTTAGTGAAGCATGCTACCTTAACCCTTTACCACTGTAGACCATTATGGACTCATCCAGATCAATGCATTGGTACAGTCTACTAAAGTTACATAGGGGTGAAAGGGTTAAATACAATGTATAATATTACTAATTTAAGTTTGATTGATCTCCCTGAGTGTTGCAGGGTACCTTAAAGATTATATTACTGACTTGTGTTAGAGTGATCTCCCTTATTATTTATTCTATGCAGAATGATTATTGAACACTTCAGAATCTCCTGGCTATTATCCATGTATCACACAACAAAAATATACCCTTTTATGGAAAGATGTGTAGTTAACAGTAAAGACAGCTATAAAATCTAAACTAGAATGACTTTTTTATTTCTGGGAAGGAAGGAGATAGGATTATTGGATAAGCCTAAACAGGAGTTTTGCAGAAGACTCAATCAAAATTATGTATCCATCTTGTTGAATGCATCAACAGCTTTAATTTTGAAAAATTTAGAATAAGCATATTAAATGAGGAAGACACTGATCTTCAGCAGAAAATTAACATGTTAGAATTCTAAAAATATCTGTAAATTTAAAGAAAACCGGTTACGATTCCACCCCCCCCCCTTAACCCTTTTACCCCTGTAGACCATAACAGACTCGTCAAGATCAATGCATAGGAGAGTCTACTAAAGTTGCAAAGGGGTGAAATAGTTAAGCTAACAAAGCTTTATCACAACTGTTCCTGAGGACAAGATTCTGGCTAATCCATGCAGTTACTGCTAACTACATTGTCAGTGGTTAATGAGCCCTCTTGAGACTAGCTTAACAGACCATGCCAGATTGTCGTAAAAAACACACTTAACTGAAAAATACCAACTTCTGTTTCATTTCCACATGTTTTCGTGGAAACAAATTTGTGCGGGAAAGAACAAGACAATGATACAATTTTCATTTTTTTGTCTGAGGGAGTCGAGTAAATTAATAACTGGTTCTTCGGAGATCTAATCATAGAAAAAGCATTGTTTGTAAACCGACAGCTTAGATCGTGACAGGAATCTTCAATGATGAAATACAGCAGGAATATAGCATTTGTGTCCAAGGCTGATTCCAGTCGTATTAGCGAAGTAAACCCTCCAGTAGATCGATCGTGAAACTCTCAGGACATTCACCGATCAGTAACGGGCCTATATTTTAATCAGTTACTAGAACTGCCGTTTCACTTCTCCGGGTCAACAAAGGTCATGGTGTGACGAACATTTAGGTCATGATCACAATATACTGCTTATTTGCTAAACACTTTGTCGTCTGCAAAGTCCATCAATCATTTATTCAAATTTCACCTGAAGACTTTTCTTATTTCAACTTTCTTCTCTTAACAAGAGGCCCAATAGGCCTGAATCGCTCACCTGGTATTAATCTCACACTACAGGCATAATATCAGTGTTTGATTCATAAGAACCTATCAAAAGATTTAAACATTTGACGCCCGTGACCTTGAATGTCGAACAAGGACATTAGGTTGAACAGAGTTTATAGTCTTCCAACCCACCATGCTTCTAGCAAAATATCATCACCCTGTACCATTTGGTTATACAGAACAAATCATTTAAAGATTTAAACATATATTGACCACTGTGACCTTGAATATGGGCGAAGGTCATTCACTTGAACAAACTTGGTAGCCCTCCATTCCAGCATGTTAATGGCCAAACATAATCACCCTAGCTGTCTCGGTTATTCAGAAGAAGTTGTTTAAAGGTCTTAAACATAGTTGACCGCTGTGACCTTGAATGTACGTCAAGGTCATGTATTTAAACAAACTTGGTAGCCCTTCACCCAAGCATGTTACTGGCCAAATTTCATCATCCTAGGCCACTCGGTTATTCAAAAGAAGTTGTTCAAATATTTTTAACATATTTGACCCCAGTGACCTTGAATATAAGTCAAGGTCATTTATTTGAACAAACTTGGTAGCCCTTCATTCCAGCATATTACTGGCCAAATATCAACACCCTAGGTCTCTCGGTTATTCAGAAGAAGTTGCTTAAAGGTTTTAACGTATTTGACCCCTGTGACCTTGAAAATAAATGAAGGTCATTTATTTGAACAAACTTGGAAGCCCTTCATCCCAGCATGCTTCTGGCCAAATATCATCACCCTTGGTCTTTTGGTACTGAGAAGAAGTTATTTAAAGTAAAAAGTTGACGTTGGACGGACGCCGGACGCCGCACCATGCCATAAGCTCACTTGGCCCTTCAGGCCAGGTGAGCTAAAAAGGCACCATTTTTACCAACATGTAATTCATCATACAATATCATGGTATTTAGGCCTCAGCAGAAAGCAATAATGGTTTAAATACATTACACAACAAAAAACTTGTAAGAGTAGCAGAAAATAATTTCAAGTTTGATGTAAAATTGCTCGTATTTGTATATGCTGTGCTGATCAAAGAACAAGTAAATAATAAATAGATAAATAAATAAATAAATACAAAAAATAAAAAAAAATAAAAAAATATATATATATATAAATAAAGGGATAATTTGTGCGTGACTGGTACTTGCATGTTGGGTGCTTCGAGGGACTTGAAGTGCTGACACAACAGAATTTATGCATGTGACAGTTGTCTGGATGTGGGTTCCAGTTTTTATAGAATGTGAGAGAGATAAGGAATCACTGAACTTGAAATTTAATGATGACAAATTGGCCAATCACAAAATAATTTTTCTTCAATTGTTGTCGGCAATCTTCTTCAATCTTTATTGACATTTCAATGAATATTTTGTATGTGAAAATAGATTTCCAAATATTTAGAAAAAAGTATTCATATCAATTTCTTTTAACTAAAATAACCTTTAATTTTAATAATATGACAATGATTAAAACCAATAGAAACATAATAATTTAATAGATCTAATCACATCCCCCCCTCCAACATACAACATTTTTGAGAATGTTTAACTCATGCACCTCTGAAGACACATTTGAACTCTTCCAATTCAAAGGTTGGAATAGTTCATTATAAAAGTTCAGGGGTGAATGGCTTAAAAATATGTATTTCATTTTTCATAAAAGTCAATACTGAATGCAGTTGATATAATATGTGCAATTTATTTCAGCAGAAAATCCTTTAAGAGTGCCACCTGTCATTGCATGACCCTGGTGTACTTATATTTATGAACAGCAATATATTATAATTTTCACTTGACACGTTTTATAAGCCGACACACTAATGAGTAGATAGACCATATTTTGTCCTAATGACTCAATTAGAAATGATTGTTCTACCACTAGTTTACCACTGATAAGCCCAGGGAACTTGTCCTTGACAATGCACTGGCTCTGGTATAACTATAAACATCTTAGCTGACATTATTTACATTACTTTTATTTCCCCATAGAAAAAGCATTGCTTTACTAAAGGAAAAATCTAACTTAAGGTGTTGAAGGAAAGTTTTTGAAATAGGGACCAGTTGGTATTTTCCTCCTAATTTGATTCTATAAATGTATTTATTATAGTCACGGTATACCGTAACATATGTAGTGCATGTAGTACAGGTGTACTAGTGTCTGGATATGAGGCCAAGGTGACACAGGTAGCCGCGTGAGGCGGGACGGGTAACGTGTAACTGCACGAGTAACAGGTGCGACACGGTATTTTAGAGTATTAAAGGTAGTTTGAGGGTAACATAGTCATTCGAGTCTTGACGGTTCATCAACTCACTTCAAGAAATTATATTTTCTTTTGTTAAATCATAGAATTATGAAATTTCCCCGTTTTCCTTGAGACAGGCATGGACTTCAGGGATGATGCCGGGAAGGGAATTCCTAGAGTCGGCCAGGATCCGGATTCAGGAGGAATGGAGAAGGGAAGAAAGATCGGGCACGTGCCCTTGTATTTCATGTACATTGTTACTGTAATAAAATGATTGACCATCGAAGGCCACTCCCATACATAGGTGTTGAGTTTTATATGATAAATGCTTTATGTTCGGTTGAACGTAGTGAATTAGAATCATAAGTACACTGAGGGAAGGGACAAGACCATCTCTAGAATATGTCTTAATGAGGTATGTTGCGTTTCTATGACAAACAAAACAGTTCCATTCTAAAAACAACCTTTTTTTAAAAAAAATTATATTAAAAGGACTTGGTTGATATTAATGACTTGATACAATTTACACAGGAGTACATGTAACATGTACTGATGACAGGTACACAACAGTACATGTATTGATGACAGGTACACAAAAGTACATGTACTGATGACAGGTACACAAGAACACATGTATTGATGACAGGTACACAAGAATACATGTTTTGATGACAGGAACACTGGAATACATGTATTGATGACAGGGACACAAAAGTACATGTACTGATGACAGGTACACAAAAGTACATGTATTGATGACAGGTACACAAAAGTACATGTACTGCTGACAGGTACACAAAAGTACATGTACTGCTGACAGGTACACAAAAGTACATGTACTGCTGACAGGTACACAAAAGTACATGTATTGATGACCGGTACACAAAAGTACATGTATTGATGACAGGTACACAAAAGAACATGTACTGATGACAGGTACACAATAGTACATGTATTGATGACAGGTACACAAGAATTCATGTTTTGATGACAGGAACACTGGAGTACATGTTTTGATGACAGGAACACTGGAATACATGTATTGATGACAGGAACACTGGAATATATGTACTGATGACAGGTACCCAAGAATACATTGATGTCACATTTAACAGGTAAATAAGAATACTAGCTTGTATTGATAATGTTTAGATAATTCAACATAATCAGTCATTGTTAAATAAAAAATGCTTGAGGGGAGATAACATATTCACAACTTTTAAGGAGACCTTAACAAGGTAAGTAAACATGTGCTTATCACAAGATACAACATGTATCATATAGGTATTTCGACAAATATAACCAAAATGTTTGTTGCAGAAATAGACTGACAATGCTATATAATAAGAGAAAGCAATGAGAAATAACAAGCTACGCATGCAGCAGCACCAATATCCTCAAAGCTCGGCACCTACTTCATTAATTAAAGCAGACTGTGTCTTCATCATACGGATGACGGAAATACACGCGGCTAATAAGAACAGGTCAGTCAAAATGCTTCCGGACACGAGATCCTCGAAGGATTGCAGAAATACATGAATTTCGCATAACCTTTGAACCTTCTATGAAAGAGGGAGGAAATTGATGTTAGATCTGATCATCCGGTTAATTTGCTAAAATGCTATGAATCCAAGAAAAACACTCATCACCTAGGCAACTGTCTGCACTATATGGGAATATCTCCTGATTCATCACACATTCTCATATTAAGGCAACACTTTCACAACTAATTATATATCAATGGTTATTGAAGGAGAACGGAGCGACTGTTTGTGTGTTCATCATTAATTGGCCAAAGGGGAAAAACGTTTTTGTTTGGAACTGTCATATTAAAATGTTTTCTTGTAAAAAGTAGTGGTGTAATGATATGCTTTGAGTATATCACAATAAACTGTCACAGGAAACATGATGATTTTCTGAAAATGGTGTCTAATTTCAAAACCCTGTCAAAGTAAATCATAACACATATGGACCATATAGATAAATTTACCATATTGACTATGAAAGTTCAATTTCACTTGTAACTGCATGCCTGTATATAATTATCAGCATATCTGTTGGACTGTGCAAGATTTTTCAAAATTAAAAACCAAACATATACATCAAAATAAGCTTTTAAAAACTGCTGTGATACAGCAATATTTCATTTTCATATTGAGTTGCAATAAAAAAGATTTCTGTGTATTTTGATAAACTGGTTTTCCGATATATTGTGATAGCCCTATATGTCAGTGGTACTCACACATCAATCGAGATCATGTTTACAGTTAAAAGTGTATCACAAGAAGATTCATATTACATGTTCTCGATTTCAGGAACACACTTATTGAAAAAACACCTGAACAAAGGTTATAATTGGTACTTCAGTAAAAGGCCACCAAAAAAAGGAAAGAAAAATTATTAGAAAAAATCAGAAGATTTAACATCATCAAAATTTTAATGAAGGAAACAGTATGTCTCAGAGAGCCAATAGGTAGTTTGAAATGTATATTGCTGACTTTACTCTTTTTTTAAAGGGAACATTGAAAGTAATTCGAAAATTCAGTTATAATAGAGTTAGGACCAATTGGAAACCTGGATGGTTCTGTCTCGGTGTGTTTACAATAGCAGAGGAAATGTGATCATATATAAAATTTGTTTTAAAAGCTGATATTTCATTGCAGTGTTCACTTAATACTGAAAGCATTGTCTGTGCCTTTATCAGGATTGCATCCATTCTAAATGGATTACAGCTGACAATGGAGGAGATCACAAACCTCGAGTGCGGAAGATGCATCGTGTCATCATCTGATATTTGCCTGCGTATTTCTACAAAGACTACTCAGAGGAAATAACAGAAACCGTGTATTGAGGATCAAATTTCAATCCAAATAACATTTTTTCTGAACAGTTAGATCATTTATTCCCATTCACGTAGCTCGCAGACATTCCGAAATTTGTCAAAAACACCGAAATTAATGAATTTTCTGGTCCAATGTTTCAACCATGACACCCAAGGGACACAACTCTGATTTTTTTTCATCACTTTGGTTACGTGACTTGTCTACATTTTTCTTCCTGGTTTTTTCTAGAATCTTAAAAGCACACTAATCTTTGCGTAGGTCAGACTCATTCAAAGACAGGAAAGTTATAAGGGTATTTTGCTGAGGACAAAAGATCAAAATCATTTTGTCTGATAAATGTTGCCTCAAACGAAATCTATCTAAAATGAAGATAGAAGAGATTTTTTTATATAAGATTATACCAAGAACAGTTCTATCTCAACGCTGGCATTTATCAAGTTGCCGTTGGTTACTGGAAAAAAATGACTTCCTCACCAGACACTGTATAATCACCAATTTGAATCATTTGCCACGCGTACGGTAACGATGTAATTACAAAGTCATTTTAGTCAGTTAAACAAGACACTAATTTCGTAAAAGCAAAACCTGAAATAGCAAGGCGTCTTTCCTGCTAGCCATCACTATAAATGACAAATAGTTAATTTGTGCAGAAAGTGAATATCTCTATGGCAAAACATCATCTTTGAAACATGAACAATTTATTGCATTTACATTCGCAATCTATCAAGATGTCTACTGCTTATGCAATTTTGGATTTCCTTCTATACTGTGAAATCACTAATATCCGTGGGTTTTTTAATTTCGTTGATTTCAAGGGTAAATTCTTATCCACAAATTCATAGGTCCACGAAGTAATTATAAGTTTGATATAAAGCAATTCTCTGTTTGATGGATATACAAAATGGTGTTTTTTTTCAGGAAACCACAAAATTTAGGCCCCACAAAAATATCTGATATTGCACAGTATTTTGTTATATTTAAGAAGCTTTTACTTTAAGCCTTATTGTGAGCTTAAAATTGGAAGAAAACAAATGACCCCCAAAAAACGGGACAATATTTCTACCTTACGTGATCTGCGGGGGTTACCATAATGGCGGTCATGTCATATCATGTGATCTTGAAGACAATCAGATGGTATGTCATCGAACCACGATGTCTGTCTGCTACAAAAGTGCAGGGTTTTCAGTAGTCTGCGAGACACACATACAATCTTTACGAGTCAATTATGAGGAGAATTAGGGCAGGACATGGAACCAACTTTATATGCCTATATAGATTAGGAAATGACAGTTTTTTTCTCTTGTGACCATCATTTATCAAACAAGGAACGGATACAGGACAAAGCATCACAATGGACTCCATGCAGTACCGCTCAGATGGATGTATGTCAGATGGAGTTTGTTTACGACAAATCACACGCAGACAGCTAGATCATGTATGCATTATACCACTAGGACATTAATCCACTGTTTTAGAGAGGTTCAACTGATGTCTAGCCTAGATTAACATCAGTAAAGATCGATGAACATGCTTGTTGATTTATGGTCATTTTTGTTCAAATCTTTTTCTATTATCTGGGTCAAATGTAGATTTTTCAATTTTCTGAAAATGGGCTTTCACTGATAAAATATTGCTGTCAGAAAACCTAAATGTTTTTAAAATCTAAGGTCGCTGACACCAATTACAACATTATTTAATGAGGTCAAGGTTATTGAAAAAGATTCAAGGTCACATATATCCCCACACACCATTATATTATGTCATAAGTTTCTGATTTAAAAGCAAATGTTAAGTGATCATACACTTTTGTAAGTCAATATATTGCATTATATATCTCAGACACGAGAAGGAAACAAACGCAATATGTTCTTCCCCAGGTAAACGAGAGCCTAATGTTTTCAGCCTTGGAAACAACTCTAGATGAAGAAAGAATTTTAGTACCAGAATGCTTTCAGCCAACATCCTGCTCACACGATTAAAATTGTCAAAAAGTCAATTCCATCTGAGTGGCTTACTTTTGGCATTAGTTAAGAAGATTGGTTTTGTTCTCCGATATCTATGAATAGAATAAAAAGGTTTAAGCAATATATGACTCTCTCAGACATTTACTTCAAGATATTCTGTATACCCAGACATTTTCGTCCAATCCTACTTTTGCCCTTAGGCCATGCAATCAACTTTCACCCCGTGTTAATTGCGCACTTCACATTTAATGACTATTTTTATTATGCTGTTTACTTCAATACTCTATTATGATAAACTCACCCTCTGTAATGAGGATGAAAAAGTGCTAAAACTAAACTGCAGAGAAAAAAATTCCAGTGTACAGTATAATCAATGGTCTTAGTGTTTTTAAGTGGACGCAGTTTTGACTCCAGTTTGACATTTACCATCGTGATTCTGATATTATTCAAAGTCTACAACATATATCGTCATGACTGATTGCATGATGCCAATTCATTTCATCCTAAGATCATCTTTAATCAAACAGCAGTTATTTAATTATTTTCATTTTGAGACCACTTTGTTGAAGATGATAAGTTTGGAAGCCACCACTCACAGCTAAGTAAGTGTCCATGTTTGCGTACCTCTATAATTCTCAAATGTGCCATTATTTATTTAACCAGGTCCGAATTAAACTGTTCATGAAGGCTAAATTTAATTGTTTCTTTATGACGTAGAACTCTTTTTGATTGGAGATGGATGATACAGTAATAGAGGTAGCATGTAGCCTTAAGGTAATTGGATTGTGTCACCATTTCTCAGTAGAATTTATTCAAATTTTGTTGGTATATTGCTTTGAAGTAAAGAACATTTTCTGCCATAAAAAATATAGGTTGTCAGAATTTTAACAATTTTAAATGAAAATTTATGTATAAAAGGAGTGAATTTGAAAAAAAAAATGAAACACATTTTTTTGCAAAATAATGTCAATAAAAATGATACTAACACAGATTAGTATTGCATTAATGTATATCAATTTCATAAATGCTGAAATTGTGTAAAATTAATTATCTATAAACGATAAAAAATTGACATTTTATAATAATATGTGTATATGGTTTTATTATAAAATGTCAATTTTTTATCGTAATTTTTATATATTAGCAAAATGAATTTTTAGCTTTCGATTCTATAATGGATTGCGGGCTAAAAACCTGCATAGATACAAACAGTTATCAAGAGATAGGTATCACGTCAGTGAAGGCCTTTAAACTGTTTTAACGCTGATCAAAAATCCATCATCTAATTAGCAGTTAACACTGCTGAACAAAACATACATGATGAAAACACTTGTGTTGATATCACACACTGCTAAAAGCTAAACTCATTCACCCCTGAAACTTCACAACCATTGATTTGGAGGAGTTCAAATGTGTCTTCAGGGGTGAAATTAACAGGCCTGCAGTAAAAGTTTTCAAATGTTCTATTTTTTATCTCTATTAAACTTTGTTATATTGTGATGTAAAATTTAACATGGTTTGAAGCATAGGAAATAGATCTGTGCTGATTGAATTGAGTGTATATACTTAGGTTAGTCGGTGCAGAGTGAATGGTTACTGAAGCATCGTATACGTAAGTTACGTCAGAAACATGTTATCAGTTATAGTGAATCACTCAAAAAACATTAAACTGATTACAATGGGACAGCCACCAGGGGTACATATCCCCTTACCAAAACCTGCGCAACATCCGCTGTTTATACACAGATGATTTTCATTAGGAAGGGACTGTTCCAAATTTTCAACTTAAAAGGGATGATGTGTCTCGATCCATGCAACCCCCTTGAGTGATACCCTATTTTAGTCAGTAAATTTTAAAGAAGTCAGTATACTCCATTAAAGTCAGTATATAAATATAAACTTGATCTATTTAACGACAATTGTGAAACAAGTCATATCAACTGATGTTAGTGCTTGAGGGGTCTTAATGTGGGAGGAAACTGGAGTACCTGGAGAAAACCCACATGGTCGGGCAGGTGACCCCATACCTTTTCACGTCCGATCAGAGAATCGAACCTTAGTGAAAGGCAAGTGCGCTATCAACTGCACCACCTGACCACTCTGACACAAATTTAAAGCCAGTATATAAGTTTGGGAGTCTGTCTAATTTGTCACATCGGACCAAGGAGTCGTCTCCCAAATTTCATCAAAATATATGGATAGGATATTATAGTATAGGCGACTTCTCCCCACCCCCTGAGGGAAGGCAACTTCCCTCACACCGACAGAACAACGACTTCCGTCAGTGAGATGAAACCTGTAAGGGCGGATTCATGTAGGCGCAAAACCCTTCAACCAACCAACCAACCAATCTAACCTATTTGTATTTTGTGAAGAACACAATACTCTATGGATGTATGCCAGTGTGTTATTCTATGGAAGGCAGATTCACAGTGCCCTGTAATCGACAAAGCAGATTTGTAAAGACTTGTCGGACACCTGCTAGCTGCAGTAGGACCAGGAGTCTCCAATACGGCCGAGATTGAAGCATCACAATAGTGTTTTTATTGGAACATGACCTCCAGAAATGTAATATGTCATTGACAGATGCTGACATGATGGGTACACAGCTGGTGCTCCAAGTTCTTTCTCCTAAGTGTTATTCAAACTGACAGCAGGGCTTACTCAATCAACAAAACTATACCACTGGTTTTTATCAAAATACTTAAAATAAATATCTACATTTCAATATTAGATGAGAATTCATTTGAACATAACATCTGAGGTGTAAGGTTATTCTATAGCTACCGAAACTGTCATACAAGAAATGATATCGTGGCGATCCTGCAATTATTTTGCAATCTAGACATCAAAGGCATGCCCTATTTACAGGGATCGTCTTTGTTTAATTAAAGCATACACATTGAACATGTTCATTTATTTATCAATTCAAATCTGCAGAATTATCATGTTGTGAAAGTATTGCATAACAAAATAAATGGAAATATAATACCAGTATTAATTAAACGATGCATTTTCCTGATGAAGAGCTCAGGAAAAAATGATCATTTCCAGATCTTTAATTGATAACTGAATTACATTTCTGATTTTTTATATTTTTTTTTTAGTTTTGCTTTGTTTGTTTCTAATGTGTATCATGAAGGATGACAATGAGACAACTAATGTGTATCCTGCAGAATGACTGTGAGGTGACTAATGTGTATCCTGCTAAATGACTGTGAGGTGACTAATGTGTACCCTGCTAAATGACTATAAGGTGACTAATGTGTATCCTGCTGAATGACTATAAGGTGACTATAAGGTGACTAATTATATAATGTTGGTCCCCCCGCCATGCAAAGTTAAAAAGATTTATTCTTCCAATTTGATATTATAGGTAGGCAAAGATAAACCAAACACATCTGATGTTATCATCAGAACACTTTGGATCATTTTTATTTCCTCTTTCTTAATCGTTGAGTCTGATCTCCCTCGCATCTTTGGCGTGTTTTTTTTATGTTATGAGGTTTTGACGCCACAAACAAATAAATCCTTTAGCCCTGCATAACGACATCAACATTTTCAGGCAAAGTATCAGACTAAAGGAATCTGACTTTTATGTATATCCTCGACTATCAATCAAGGTACGTCAATTTGATGTAGAAGATAAATAAACTTGGAGTGATGGTAATAAGAAGGTAGTTCCATTTGCAATAACTGATTGTGGAAAGACAACTGACTCATAATATAATCCATCGTAAAAAGTCTGAAGATGTTAAACATTAATGTGGGCAAATCATATTTGATATGTTTTATGAGCTAGCCTTTTGTAGTTCATCAATATTATCAGGGAATGCTTAAAAATTATGAGAACAACATTAAAAATTGCAAATGTTATTTACAAGACGCATGCAATTTCACAGCTTTTCTATTGTATATACAGGCCTTGAAAAGTTATATTTCTCTTAAATGCTGTTAAATTCATACAAAAACAATTACAGATTGTAAATCTTTTATAAATCAATTTCATTAATACTACCGAAAAGAAAGCATAACAAATATCTTGGCCAGTAGATAGTGAATGAACACCTTGTTTTGATAATCAAGAGGTCCAATGATTAAATCCCTATATTGGCAGAAATGTTTTTATAAATAAAGAAATATTTAAAAAAAAATTAAATAATTTCTTATGTATATTACTTTTTGCTACAGTAGATGGGCAAGACTACCTTTAAAAAATGCTGAACTAATTGGAACTCTTCTTTTTTGGAGGTACAAATATGCGCCAAAAGCTGATTGAAACTGATCTCTACCTTAATTCAGAAAGTTTGATCTGTCGAACAAATGTTACAACAGCATGCACAGTTACCGGTACACGTTAAATTGCATATTATTTGAAAAGCTTTACTTTCAGGAGAAAGATTTTTTTTAAAATGTGATTGATGATAAAACTCCATCATTATTTGTTGCCAATTATCACAGCTGACAAAATCTCAATTTTTCTTCCTTTTCTTGAACTTTTTTCTAACACTGATCCATCGATCATCCTCTGTTCCAGCTCGGTTTTACAAAAAAAACCAAAAAAAAACAACATCTCCCTGGATCCATTATATATTTACTCTTTGTAACCCAGTACCACCCACATCTTTTGAGATTTGGTAAATATCGATTTCTTTTACTTTCTTTCGCAATTAAACACAATTTTATGGGACAAACATTTTGGAATTGGGATTTACATCTGAAATTAACTTGTTAGTCTGAACAGGTCCCTGAAACATAATTTTCTTTGTACAGTTGAACTACGTAATAAGGGACCGGTTGGCCTGTTGTTTAATGTAACATTTATGGGTATAAATCCTTCAAATGTTTATGCAGGCCTTGCAAGGCTTTGTTAAGGCTCGCCGGAGAGCAGCATAAGATTACTAGGTCTGACCTTATTTAATAAACGAACAAAACTGGTCCAACCAGTCTATCCATTGGGATGACAATAAACGAAAGAAGCTTGTGGTATGAAAGCTGCTTCATTTCTGTGCATAGTGGATCAATGCTAGTCTGAATACCTGGGTCATAACAATACAGCAAAAATGGTCAGATATTGTCATAGAAAAAATTCCAAAAAATTCTCAAATTTTTAGGTATGAATTTCTCGCAGATGTTCGAAAATTTTGACAAATTTATTAAGTGGAACAATGTCTGCATTTCGGGCACATTTTAATATTGGTCTTGAGTCTGTCTTAAAATTGACACATTCAACAAAAGAATTAAGGCAACTGGCAACCAAAGATATGCATTTTTCTACCACAATATATAAACACGCATACTGTCAGATAAATATGAGTTATATACCACACGTGGTATATGACCTTCAAGAGTTTTGATTGGTCGAGAATATGAACTTTGACCGGGACGACTTTTTCCACCCGCTTTTTGCCACATGCTGTTTTGTTTACGTCGTCTGCTATCAACATCCGACAAATGTTGGTGACTACTTTCAGGCAAAATTGCTACAGACGCTCGATATTGTTTTGACGTCACACCGTCGCGTGTTCAGGTCGTGAAACCAAAACAAGATCTGTAAGTGTCGGAAAATATTTTGTTCTCCCAACGTCCCGTTATCGCTATTTGGATGGCCTGACTATGGCTGAACTTTCACTATAAACGTCAACCATAGAACCGTCACGAAGAAACGTAGGCCTATGGTTTTGGACATTGACAGCGACGAGTTCGTCTTCGTCACTTGGCGGGAGGCAGACTTCGTACGAGTTACACGCATATAGTCCGTACGTGGTTAATTTATATAAATTAATGCAATACTGCTACTCTCAATAATTAAAGTCGTTCATCTATTGTACTTTTTCATGAAGTTGTTGCCGAAACATTTATTTTGACAATTATTAAATTTGTAAAAAAAGAAGTTGTTTTTGAATATTAATGAGTGACTTTTTACATATGGGTCATATCACTGCGCCAGCCTTGTCAACAAACACATGTGTGTATGTTATTTCCGACTGATCATGAGATTGTGGTAGAAACAGATCACACAACTCGTGGTTGTTGAGTATGGTATGTATTTCACTCTCGTTAGTTAATTTTCATAAGTTACATAAAGACACTCGCTAAAGCTCGTGTCTTTTGTAACTTTTGAAAATTAATTAACTCAAGTGAAATAAATACCATATTCAACAAACACTCGTGTAACCTCTATCTGTACCATTTCTATATTGTTTGTTTGTGGTTAAACATCCTCGCGGCAGCCAGGGTCATATTAGGACAGGCCATCAATATCCATATACAAGTTTTGTATTTTGTACCTTTTTTCAACGGTGGCTTGTGCATTGTGACTTTGAGAAAGTTACACACAAAAAGAATGATTTGGGAAGATAGAGTGATTTTTAAATTAGTTTTGGAAAAATATGGCAGAAATTTATTTAGGAGAAGGGGCCTCATAATGGCCTGAAATTCATCAGAAAGAAATCATGGCGATTTCATATAACATTAAAAAAATGGAAAAAAATGTCACATAAACTGTAAGAATAATTTTTCTTTCTTTTTTTCATTTTTATTTTATAACATTCATTGATCTTTAATCATAATATTAGAAATTCTAAAACAGTCAATCTTTAATGTTCTAAGCCCTGGCAGACATTGAAACAACACAAAATTTAAAGTAAGAAATAACAACTAGGATATAAATCATTCACAAGGACATTACTCCGTACCAAGAAATTTTGCCAATTCTTTACATTTATACACAGAATTTCCAGTCATATTTCCATATTTAAAATCATAAAATATTTAATCCCGCAGCAATTGTGAAACTAACCATTTTTACCAATTTTATTACATTTATACATGAACAGCAAGAAAAGTCTGCTGTTCAGATCAATAAAACGTAATTCATTTTTTTCATTGTTGACTAATGGTATTTTCTTGCACGATCTTTCCAAAGATGACTATTTAATGACGTCTGTACTTTATTTTTGTATTCCATTTTCAGAATGATCTATTTTCTTATTTTCAATGTAATACACTATAATGTCCATCACCACAGAACCTTATAACAGCATTTCCTGAGCAACACGCTTGTCATGAAGGAGATTTGCTTGCCTTCACACAAAATCTCTAAAACTACACATTTTCATATCCAGAAAGATACTAGTTCACAGAATGCATCTCCATAGCAACATATTTTTCAAAACTAGAATACATCATGTTCAAACATCTTGCATACATAGATTTAACGTATTGTTATTACTGAATTGTATCTTATTCACTAGGAAGCAAAACCAATAGAGTGCAGTATTTTAACGAATATCCTGAAATCTCGAAAATAAGTCTGATTTGAGAATATATAAGGCCAGCTTTTCAAATAAGCCTGATAATACAGTCATATTTATGTCGATAGTAAGCCACTTCAAATAATAAGCCAGCCTTGAAAACATATCTTGGATTCATTGCAGTCAATTTTCTTTCAAAATAAGCTGAATAACTACATGTACATTTATGTGTCAAATTGGCACATGGCTTGTAAATCATTCAGGAATAAACTATCAAGCTGGAAAAAGAGCACTAGCAAGGTTCACAAGGTTCACACTATTGAATGTAAAGAAAATACAAACATTCATCAAAGTGATAAACTAATTTGGTAAAAATATCACCCTAAGCCTAATCTGCAGTAGGCCTAGAGTACAGTTGCCTATACTGAGCATAGTAAAGTGTTGATACTTCGAGTGCGAGGAGATCCGTTTACATCCGGCTAGAGCGGAGCAAATGGTCATAAAAAGATGTTGTTGTTTATACCACCTACTGGTAGCATGATAAATTCATTATCATGAGAAGAAGTTGAGAACGACTTGCGAGGTAATTGAGAAGAACTAGAGAACAGACTTTCCCATTTCCTAGCATTTGGGAACATATTTTCTGAAGAAGAACATCTGCTTGCGTCAAACAGCACGTTTCACTTTCAGAAAACCTTTCATCCCATTAATGGATAAAACAAAAATATCTTTTCTGAAATATGCAGTAGTGTTTGTGATTTTCTGAACGCCTGGAAATCCAGCAATATCGGACGAGTGTGTGCACTTCATGGCACTCACTCAAACAACTATCAACAAGGTCCACAAACAGCCGAATGTGCATGGAGACATACAAAATCAGACACTTAGGATTTCAGCTAGCCTTTGTTTGATACATTATACCACAATATACTGGCATGCTGATGCCACCCCTACTGTTTACACATGATGCATCTTCAGAATAACACAATGCCATAACCAGCATGAGACCATAATTTACACAAATATCTCCAAGCAACACGCTTTCATAATCAAACTGAGACTACGTATCTCATATGGTCTGGACCGTGCATTGGGAACATGCATTCTACAGAAACTGGTGTCATGTATACAATGTGTAAGAGGAGAGGAAAACAGCATGACCATAATGGAATTTGAACCCAGGACCCTCGATCCAAACTCCAGACGGATGCTCTACCAATTGAGCCAATCGTCCCAATCAAGTCTGGTACAAATGTACCTTCTGTAAAAAAAACTTTGGATACATTTTGGTATTGAATATATATATATTCAGATTAGCAGTGCTAACTGAGGAATTGAGTTGTCGGAACTGAAATTTCTCTCCTGTCTCATTTGATGGTACATGTATTCATTTTCAATATTTTGGGCATGCCTGCAAAAATATTATACCTGAACCTTTTTCTTTACAAACAGCATCCCTATATAATCCCATACATTCAACATAATCTTAAAACTTTGCAAATAAAGATGCACAAAGCAAACAAAATCAATTAAGGTTGCGACTAATTGAGTTGATTTATCTAACAGCAATTAGTTTGTTCCTAATTTTGTTGACATTTTATTAAGACTTTCAATCACTTTAATATAACGGACACATAACTGGAAATGGTCACAGAATTGGAAAAATTATCACTAGAAGAATAAAAAATAAAAATAGAGAAGAATGGGGAACTTGTTGGAACTAGTTGAAGATCTATGGCAGAAGTTTGTACAAGTCCTTTGAGAGATAAACGCAATAAACACATCAGTTTTCTGTCATCAATCAATATTCACTGTCATGCAATACAATAATTCAAGATTCCACATCAGAATCAGAGACACTGAAAAACTTTCAGCAGCTTTTGAATTTATTTTTTCTTAATAAATCTTTTTTTCCTGATCATGATTGATGTTCGGAATTTGTTTTTCTTTTTTCTTTCCATCTTCGTTTTTTTAAAAGCACTAAGTAATTTGCACCTCTTGTTTATGATCAGAAGACAGAGCCGTAGCCAGGCCGAGCCTATCATTACAAGCCTGGATGGTCCAGCCACTGGATCACTGGGGCTGGCGAACATACGGAATCGGGTCAATGATGCAGTGCAGTTTTGCATATAATGGAATTGTGGCTTTCTATATAGGGCAAGAGGACAGAAGTACCCAATGAATCTGCTGCTAAACACCGAACTATACAGATAAAATCAACAGATCTTTTGTGGAACCAAAGGCTTTGAGCTGCAGCAAACAAATTATGCAATTTACACTATATGCATACCATAGTTATATCAGAGAATGGATGTAGAATGCTATTTGCAAGTTAAAGTAGAGCACTGCATATGCAAAATTAAGATATATTCTGCCAATGATAAATTGATAATATTCAACACATCGTCATGACTTTCTTGTCCTTGTCCTTATGAATGTTTGCTACCATACACATAACAATATACCTGTGATTTATGTAAAGAGCTACCTCCCTTCAGATAAGCCTTACAAATTATTTCTATGACTTGTATTTGAATTGTCTCCCTTAAAGTTGTGTACTAGCCTATACATTATTCCTGTGGTTTGTGTTAGAGTTATTTCCCTAAATGGTGTATACTAGCTTATACATCATTCCTGTGGTTTGTGTTAGAGTTATTTCCCTTAATTGTGTATACTAGCTTATACATCATTCCTGTGGTTTGTGTTAGAGTTATTTCCCTTAATTGTGTATACTAGCTTATTCATTATTCCTGTGGTTTGTGTTAGAGTTATCTCCCTTAATGGTGTATACTAGCTTATACATTATTCCTATGGTTTGTGTTAGAGTTATCTCCCTTAATGATTCCTGTCCCACTGCACTGCCTTTTTTTTCCTATATAGAATAACCTCCCCTTCACTTCCGTTTGAATATAACTGTAGCAAATTTGGGCACGCACACTTCCGACGTCCAGGTAGCTGAATCGGTTTCAGCGATGGTATAACAATCTTAGTCTAGGGTTGGAATCCAAGTCTGGCTCTCCAGGATATTTTACAGTAAGAACATGTTTGTTGATTATATTTTGTTTATTTCATCTCCATTATGTTTTCTCAAAAATGATTTGTTTAAGCTATATATAGTCTTGTTGGAAAAATAAAGGTTGAATGCATTGTTTCATTTTTTGACAGTGGTAAAAGGATCCTTAAGGTTATATGCTACATCACACATAATTATTATACTGTCATTTGTATAAGAATTTTCCCCATAAGGTTGTATCCTACTTCACAAATTTTACTTGTGATATATGTTTGAGTTATCTCCCTTCAGACTGTTTCCTATCATACACAATAAAGTATAGCTCTGTGATTTGCCTTAAAGGTATCTCCCTTTTTTAATCAGTATTATCAAACACTTACTAATGACTCCAGTGTTTACAATGCATTAATTCATATGGCCTTTTTTATATTGTCATCAATTATAATCAACCAAACAAAATGATCAAGTGATAAAAGAAAATTAGTAATTTGTATAGCAAGTTTCTAATTTAATGTGACATTCATATGGAAAAGTATAACTTAACAGTTTGTGATGTCACCCCCCCCCCCCCCCCCCCCCCCCCCCACCCTAGTGTGACATTCTCTATAATGAGGTGTACGTGTACGTGTGCTGTAATAAACACAGCTACAGTCAATCAATGAAAGTCGAAATAAACAAATTATGAAAAAAAAACTTATTTTAAAATAAGTTTCCAATTTAGTGTGGCATTCATATGGAAAGCATTATATGACAGTTTGTGATGTCAAACCCCCCTAATATGACATTCTCTATAATGAGGTGTACGTGTGCTATGATAAACACAGCTACAGTCAATCAATGAAAGTCTAAATAAACAATTTAAGAAAATTTACTTATTTTAAAATAAGTTTCCAATTAAGTGTGACATTCATATGGAAAGCAATATATGATTTTTTTATGTAGTGTCAAATCACGGACACATCAACACAGTGACTAGCTAGTTTAAGCCTTTATCTAATATAGATCGTGTCGAAAACGTCATTTATCATGGTGGTATCCCGTAAATGTATACCAAATATATCAAATAGCTTTCGTTTCCAAGGTGATGACATTCACGGTAAAATCCACTTAAGGTTATGTGCTACCTTACTGTAATGTGTGTTTTTATCTCCTTCTCAAGAGAGCTTCACTAAAAATAGGTAGGGTAAATGTAAATCGTTATTTTGTTAGATCGAGAGATTTTGAATTTTGAAATGAAAACAATATAAGGATAACGAAAATATTGTCAGAGTAATCAGTTAAATTTAATATGGATAATTAATTAAAAAAATTGAAGTTATACTCAGGTCTACTGTATTTTAAAACCCCAAACTGAACAAGAGATCCCAGAGGGATCTTGGCGCCCTCCTTTGTACCATATCTTCATTAGTTCTTTGTCAGTTTGATCTTTTCTCTTCTTTCCTCTAATCTGTTTGATCTAGTCATGTTAACAGTAAATGCACCTTGAGGTAACTTTTGATCTGAACTTAATACTGATGTGTATGAAAGTCAACCTTCAAAGTGAGTTTGTCATTTCACATATTAACTAGTACAGTACTTAATGTGAAAGAAATAGAATCGATCATTGCAATATGAGAAAGATCTGTTTAGTTCTTCTTTTAATCCATTTTGTTGTTATGATCAGTCTCAAATTATAACATGCACAACGCAGGATCGAGGGGAACCTACATTTCAACTTTGAGAAAGATCCCTCCCATACTTCCCGAGAAATAGCGATAACAAATTTTCACTATCAAAATCCAAGATGGCTGCCTGTCGGCCATGTTGTTTATCCAATCAGTCTCAAAAGTTGCCCTACACAGCTTAGGACCAAGGGGAACCTACATATAAAATTTAAGAAAGATCCCTCCCTTTCTTCTTGAGAAATAGCGATAACAAACTTTAACTAACAAAATCAAAGATGGCTGCCTGTCGGCCATGTTGTTTATTCGATCAGTCTCAATAGCTGCCCTGCACAGCTAAGGACCAAGGGAAACCTACATATAAAATTTGAGAAAGATTTCTCTTGTCCTTCTTGAGAAATACTGATAACAAACTTTCACTATCAAAATCAAAGATGGCTGCCTGTCGGCCATGTTGTTTATCCGATCAGTCTCAATAGTTGCCCTGCACAGATCAGGACCATGGGGAACCTACATATAAAATTTGAGAAAGACCCCTTTGGCACTTCTTGAGAAATACCGATAACTAGAATTGTTTAAGGACGAACTATGGACCACGGACGCATGGGGATTTGAATAGCCCACCATCAGATGATGGTGGGCTAAAAATGTATTTCTGCCCCTTTGAAACCAAATATATTCACCAAAGTTTAACCTTAGGCTACCTTATTCCAAAATTTACATTTCCTTTCAATTTAAGCCTATAAATAAACACAACCTTGAAACTGACTCCCCTCCAAAGGTTAAACTGTTCATAAATTCATTTTCCAAATAAAAAAAATAAAAAAAATTGCTCTGATAAATACATTTTCAATTCCTATTATGGTGTATACATGTATATTGTAATAGCATCATCTTGCCATAAATTGTTGGCCTTTCCACTATAACAATTGATCTTGTCAATTCTCCGCTCGATATAGCTGACTGGCTCATTAGCTAGCTATTCTTAACAAAGTTGATGGCACAGATGATACATGTCAAATTGTAAATTAGATGGCAATGCACAAATTGATTAATAGTTCTGAAGCATATTGTAATCAGAATGTTTTACGAATTCCAGGATTTCTAATAATTATGACAATTCTGAGAGAGTATTGTGTATGGAATCATACAGTATGTTTTGTGTTTTCATCCATGAATCAACTCCTCTCACGACACGATCACAAGCCAAAAGCAACTAGCAAGTGCAGTGCCATGTTAATGATTAATCCGATGATTTTTCATATTTTTATTTCCATTTGATGGACTTTTTTTATATTTGAAAAATCGATTTTAATACTTGTTTTTTGCAAAATGTGTTTTACGATAGGCAATGCATGAGAGATCGTCATGTTCGCTACTCAACAATGTCCGTATTGATTTCAGAACTGGTACTTGACAACCCTAGCAAATCATAACAGGCATGACTTGTATAACAAATCATAGCAGGCCAAACTGTACTGGTTTTAGACTTTGATCCGGGCAGTGAGCCGTTAACACACATAAACACAATTTGTGTTGTGACAGAACAATGCAATACGTCAGATAGAGAGGCAGACACAGAATCTTTTGAATTCCACACGAAGGTCCTACCAACTTTGTTCAAACGCTCAGGCCTCTGAAAGATTTAATTTCTATCAAATCCATTCCAGCTAGGGCCTCCAAACTCTGGATCACTTTCACTATTGTACAGTGTATGCTCTACAAATGTTGCATACTGTTGTGAATATAAACAGAAATACAACTGTGACATTACGGTGAAAATGAAACTGGCAATATTTTAGACCCTCAAAAATTTTCTCGAGGAATATTTATCAACTGAACCATATCACGGTTCAAATTCATGAAACCATGCACGATCATGCTCAAACTCAGGTTCTGTGCTCAATCCCACTTCTGCATTCCTACGATACATTAATTAAGAAAACCACATTTTGTCAATGATATGGAATACATCTGGAGAAATTTAAAGCCAAACGCTGGTTTTTTAATGTTAAATCTTCAGTTTTTTGATGGTGACATCTAATTTAAGGAAGTTATATGAAAGTTGGCTTGAGCACAGCTAATCATGCTTGAGCACGAGAATGATTTCATGAATACAGGCCCTGGTATTACGGTGATTTGCCCAGTCCACATCCGCTACACTACTGCCTACTGTTTCAAATCAAGACTTGACCCAAAAAGAAACAACTGCATTTAGAACCTAGATTTAGATATCTCTTAATGCCAAGCACTCACAACACTTAAAATTGTAACAATGGTTGGTCTCACAGACACAGGTTTGCAATTAAACAGGGGAAAAAATGGAGTTTTATTTTCTAAATAGATACTTTATCAACTAACAGTCCACATCTCCTGGTTAAGACGCAATTGTCTTTCACAGATTAATTCCCAGCATGGTAATAACTGCACAGCTGTGCTATGCTGCCATATTGAGTTTGAAGTCAAGACATTTTTTGTTCCTGCTAATTTATTTGTTGTTTAAAGTCAGTTGTATAGGTCCAAAATTATTTCTTCTTTCTTAATTTTGCAAACATTATTAAAAAAGATTTCTTTTTGTCTTCCCTTTCCTCAAGATCCCCAATTTTGTTTTTAATGTTTTGTCATTTATTCAACTATCAAGCTGTCTTTCCCAGGCAGCAATTGACCAGGTAACAAAACACCTTTCACCTATACACAATTGTGCTTATACATGTCACGCAGGGGTTCTGTAATACAGGTAATACATAGGAATAACCATCATTATCTACTTTATATATATATCTAGGACCCATCTTCCTCATAGACATTCATTATAAAAGCGTATTGATCTATGGTTTCATACAGCATGTTTAATTTCAAATGAAAACAAAACTATTTTTATATTAAATTTTCAATGGTCAACTGAACCCAGTATAAAGGGTGAATGAACATCGTTATGCTTCATTTGTTACAACAATACTAAGACTTGACCACTGACCTTAAATAACCTTCAAACACCAAGATGAACCAGGAATGACCTTCGTAACTCAGTCGCAATATTTAAAGCCAGCAGCACAACTCCAAAACAACCGGTCGCCATGATTGTATGGAACATTACCTGCGTCACTTAATTTCAAGTCTAAAGATATGTATACGAGGTTAAGTAAAATATCAACTGATAGCACTTTTTTAAAAACATTCTGATAAAAAAAACTTTCATGGGGATATACCCGTAACAAATATGTTCCTATATATGATAATGATTAAACAGGATTGCAGACTTATTGAATCGCATGTGGTAGCACATAATTAATTTATCTATTTGCAAACTTTTTCACACGTATATAACTTAAAATTCTGAACAGAATGCAGCTCAATAGTTAAATTTATATAATTCCTATAGATTAGGCAGGAATTCATTCTTTCATAAGATTATTTCCTCGCATTTGATGGTACTCGTTTGTGCAGCTAGGTAGACACGAACAATCAAAGTAAAGTCCCATCAAGATTAGGAAGGATATCAGTTTTTATTAAAAATACCAATTTGTACAAATGGTTAGACATTGAATGAAATGTTAAAGAACTTTATTTTCAATGATACAAAAAACATTGTAAGGATGTTCAATCAGTCAGCAGAGCTAAACAACATTCAGGGTGTTGGTCCCGATGCTGCGTAGTCTATCGTAACTGTGTTATTCTACAATATTGGCGTGAAGTAAAACAGTTACTGTAGAGATGTGATCAGGACAAAAATCAATGCCGATATAAAATTACTGATACACAGTCAAGAAACATGTAGAATTTTGTCATCACTGCATACAGCTTCTTAAAAATTCTCTTTGAAATCCTTTCTGTTAGCTAATTTCTGTAAATTAGCAGAAATGATTTCATATAAGTATACCCTTATTTATAACATCATTAAACCATATTAAACTATAATCAAGTTAACCAGAAGCCCAGCCATGGCTGCCCTCAGAGGAGACAGGTATCATTACTTCACGACAAGTCAAAACTAAAGACCATTTCATGAGCATAATGAAGTCTGGAATACTTTTAATTAACTTATGAATGACAGTAAACAACAGAATTGTACCACAGTTTAAAAAAAAAAAAGGGGTAAGAAATTGGTAGTTTTCCCCCTTTCCACACACTCCTGATGAAAACAAACCAGTGACTACCAACTGCGGCTGCCCTAGACAGTGCTCATGATGTTTGAACTTAACACATGAATTCCATATCACTACCTAGTCTAGTAAATTATCCCATAAAACATATATCTGAATTACATCAAACTGATATATAGAGCAATGGAAAAATATAGTCATCATTGCTCTTTAAATCAAAAGTGTCAATTATGCAGTGGCTAAATTGCAATTTATCAGCTTTTGTTAATATACTGTCAAAACGTCTAATTTTTGTGTTTTTATTTTATTTTCACTGATTTCATGGGTAAACGTCATCCATGAATTCAAAGGTCAACGAAGTAATACATGTTTGATATAAAGACTTTTGAATGGGTACTAGTAATTCACGAATTCATGTAACCACAAAATGGTGTTTCGTCGGGAAACCACCAAATGTGGGGCCCACCAAAATATCTCATTCACAGTATATGATTTTTTTTTGCTCCAGTTTCTGTAATGAACTCAAATTATCATGACACTGACCCTTAGTACACAACACACCATATACAGTATAGTAATACAGTAATTATATGTGAAGGAAGACATTTACACTGGGCAAATGACCTGTGAAAAGGGTTAATATTTTACCTGGGAAAAAAAGTCCCATTATAAAGTAGTAATTAACTCACAATAAAAAATGTTATGATTACAAAAATTTTACTTACTTTTCTAATTTGTGCAGATGCGGCATCCTACGAGTGGGTGGTGGCAGTGTGATGCTACCCCCTGCCCCTGAGGGCTCCTCCCCCAGGCATTTTAACTTGGCCACATGGGGCTGAGAAACTGTAGGGGATGAGCTACCATTTCCATTCCCACCAATGATGGAAGGCTTACTGGTATCCATGGTAACCTTCCCTAAGATCTTTTCAGCTTTTGATTCATTTATCTTGTTGTTCTCCATATTAAATTGTGGTTGTACACTTCAATGAAATTAAGACTCCCGAGCACTAAACAATATGAATGTATTATCCAAGTGAAAACTTTCTTGAAATATTACCGATTCAATTTTGTTCAGTTAAACTGCAAAAACTTTGTTAGTCACAGTTCCAAAAACACTTCTTTTTCACAGTTATAACTCCGAAGATCTAGAAATCAATTGTTGTTTATACTTTAATCCGAGATCCTAAAACAACCGGTTTTTTTCACACTTAACTCCAGGAGATGGACCTTAAGATTTCTACAAATTTTCCACATTAATTTCCAATGAAATCAAAATCCAGTAAATTTCACCGTACAAAACCTTCCACATCAAATTCAATCACACACAGATGTGAGCTATAGAATTTTATCAATGGAAAGCCAATATATATGTGACTGCTCCCTAAATTCTTCCCCAAGCAATTAGTTCACTTAATATGTAGTGTATTGCAATACTGTATTTCCTCATATAGATACAAGTATTTCAGGAAACCTGATATGCGGACTCTGTGAAGGAACCGGGAGAGAAATACCAGTGAAACCTCTAGGACACCTTTCTCAGTGACGAGCCACCTGAGTCAGGCTTTCCAATACTGTGGTTGGAGGACATCCCCTGACTGCGTACGGTTGGCCTTGTTCCTATGGGAGAGCCAGTATGCCATATACCCTGCAGTGATTCAATGGCACAAGGACAATCTACTACAATCTGTTGACTTGGATAAACACTGTGACACAACCTTATAGGCTAATGAAGCCTCGCGACTGCTCGCTTGATGGAGTTCTACTATATTTTGTTGCCTGTGTGATATCTCCACTTAGTAATATAGGTATGGTTAAACGTATATAGCAGCCAGTCTCCAAATGCATTACCTCCGTGTGCCAGGCCCTGTACATACACTCCGATAAAGCTGGGAGATTGTCCTGATTTGTGTGACAATTAGCGCTGAGACAACTTTCAATTACCATGTACAATTAATCAAGAAAAGTCAATTAAATTTGATGGAAACGACTACCTGATTTCTGATGTAATCGTTGATTTCCCATTCTTATAAGTCACATTGTATAATTATGTTACGACAAAATTTTATTTTCAAGCAATTAAGGAGTTTCAAAATATCTAATACAGTAAATCTTTTGTCCCAAGTGGTTTTGCATATGAGTTATGCTATCTGTGATAAGCCCATGCCCATAAATAAGCCCACCCCTAGTTTTAAATGAGACTTTACAGAATTGTGATCTTTGTAAAGACATTCTTGCATTATGGTGTTCAAATGAAAATATTAAAACCGTGTTAATCGTCTGATAGAAGTCCTTATAAGGAAGGGGCCACGGTGGCTAAGTGGTTCAGGTGTCTTGTCATTCTGGCACCACTTAAGCCCTCAACCACTGGGTCACCGGTTCGAGGTCTACGAGGGGCAGTCACTATAGGTACTGGCCATTGGTCGGTGTTTTTTCCCCTGGGAACTCCACCAAAACCTGGAACGTCCTTAAATGACCATAGCTGCATGTTAATAGGACGTAAAACACAAACAAACCTTATAAGGACATTTTGAATATATGGCTTTGGTTTTCACAGGTAAGAAATGACACAAAGAAACATAAACCATCTATAAACCCAACGCACAACGCACTATGTTTGAGTTATACTCTATGTGTTTCTGTATGTAACAGAATATCTTAGTTGCAAGTGATTCACTGCAGCATTTAATACAATCAGAACTCATCACAGTTAACGAGCTGTATTGGGTATGGCATGGAGATTCAAAGTTGTAATCAAATTGATTTTTTAAATTGCTTATTGATTAATGCGTGATTATCTAGTGTATAATAGTTTCTATAGGATACAGCTTTGAACTCCCTTGAACACTTGTAACGCCTAACAAAGTACAGTAATAAATCTGAGTTCACATCAAGCATCCAAAAAATGCATAAAATTTTGTAACCTTTCTAAATCATGTGCTGTGAAATCACTCATTTTTGTGGGGTTTAAAGTTTTTATGAGTATTTGTCATCCACAAATTCATAGGTTCACAAAGTATGGCATAAAGCTATTCTCCATATGAATGGGTTATAATTTCTTCATCCACAAATTCTTGTTCCAAAGAATTGGTGTTTTTTTGGAAAACCACAAAATTTGGGACCCACCAAAATATCTGATTCCACAGTACCTCAAATGCATTAAATTTCAGAAGATATACATGTACATTGTTTATAAGAACAACGAAGTATAAAATGGAATAAGCTCCTGGTTTAGGGGCATACATTCAGTAACAAGACTGGAAAATGAACTTTCAGACTTCAAGGCATGAGACATTACAGAAATTAGTTTATTTATAGCTGCCTTGACCTTAATTATTGACCTAGTAACCCTAAAATCAAAAGTGCTATTTCTGGTCCATAAGGGTAACATCTGTCTAAGTTTGGTTTAGATAGGATGTGTTGTTCAATTAAGAGAAAGCACCAGAAATCTGAACACTTCCCTAAAATTTCAATCTATTNGACATAATAAAGCTGTTATTGAAAGACGGTCATAATTAGTGTCATATCTGTTGTTGTTTGTTCATGCAGATCATAATCATAATATGCAATGGAACTGATCTTTTCTATTTATAGCTATTATATAGCATAGATCTGATTGGTTACCAACATTACTAGTTATCAGCCAATCATACTATTGTTTATCATTACAATTTTGACAGTTGCAACATACATGACTCCAAAAAAAAGCATTATGTAGATAAAGAGCAAAGAAGTGGTATGGTTGATCTTTTATTCCACAAACATGCTGTAACCAATGACCACTAATTTCTGGAAATGTGATGTCATTTCAACAATGGGCAAGTTCCACAGAATATTTGCTATCTGGCTTTCCTGACCACCATCAAAACCTGGCATGTCCTTAAATGACCAAAGCTGTTAATAGGACGACACCGGTACCCACACAAACCAAACCAAATATATCTACAGTGATACTATGATGACACTTACTATGTTTCTATTGGATTTCCAAAACTACAGTATATAGCATAGAATTCATTATCACTTTTTAAAACGACACTCATGGTGCAGCCATGCATTCATTTTGATGTTCCCATATACTACCTCAAATACAAAAGATGTTGCATCTGATATTTTTTTAAATCCTGATTGAAAATAAGCGTAAAATTGATTTTCACAGATAGTTGATGACTTTGTGTCACTCTGTCATCCTGCTTGTTGAACATTCCTTCCAGTATGAGAGTTTACTTACATTTCACATCTGAGGGACGTAGTGCATGGCCAGGCCGAATTTAAAGTTGATACTTCCTTGTATATAAATAAAGATACAATTGGAATAAATCTTCAAAAATTTGAAATATGAAATTCATTAAAACCATCCTTTGGTCTTTTTACATAAATGGAGAGTACTGCAGCATTTCTGAACCCTGGAGAAGATCATTTTTGAAAGTTTGGTTAATTACCCCTTTTTTTTAACTCCATAGCTATGGCCCAAGGGAGGTCAATTCTGTTTGCCAAATACATTCATTTACTATATAACTATGTTCAACTTTAGTCCCTTGCTGGGGTCAACTATAGGATCCTAGAGGTTGTACTCCTTTCTTTTTTGGTTAGATACATATGCGTGCAAAGACTATTTAGCTGTGCCATTTACAAATTTAAAAAATAAAAAAAATAAAAAAGTTTTGCAAATTATCCCTTGGAAGGGCAGGAACCTGATTTTAACAAATTGCGTTTCTCACCACCTATGCATGGTCCCTTCTATGTTGATTGGAAAACCACAAATTAGTTTTTGAGAAGTTAAATGAACATCAGAAAGTCAATAGACAGCGACAAACAAAGATTAATGACAATGGGTCACATGACCTAAAAATTCAGGAGACATTACCACCAACTTGAATTGTCCTTTAGGGGATAGTCTTGCGGCATTGTAGTAGCATTTAAGACTACCCTGTCAGTTATGATACAACAAGAGATCCCAGAGGGACCTTGGCGCCCACCATTGTACCATCTTCATTAGTTCTTTGTCAGTTCAATCTTTTCTCTTCTTTCCTCTAATTTGTTTGATCGAGTCATGTTAACAGTAACTGCACCTTGAAGTAACTTTTGATCTAAACTTAATACTGATGTGTATGAAAGCCAACCTTCAAAGTTAGTTTGTCATTTCACATATTTACTAGCACAGTATTTAATGTGAAAGAAATAGAATCGATCATTGCAATATGAGAAAGATCTGTTTAGTTCTTTCTTTAGCCATTTTGTTGTTATGATCAGTCTCAAAATATAACATGCACATTCAACCAGGAATCAAGGGCNGGCTCTCATTAGGGGCTTCTACATTGAGAAGCCTCGTTCACGGCAATTGGTCCCTAGGTGGAATTTAGCACTTGTGCTAGATTCCTTGTTAAGGGCGCCATTCGAGCCCCTCCAGTCGACAGATCGGAAGTTTCTTACTTTCAAGACTGTGTTCTTGATAGCCTTTGCTTCCGGTCGCCGCAGAAGCGAGATTCATGCTTTCAGCAGATCTTCTTCTTGCCTTCGTTTTTCGGCTGGCCATTCTTCGGTCTCGGTGACCACTGATCCCTCCTTTTTAGCTAAGAACCAGGTTCCCGGTTTCACCCCAGGGCTTGTGGTTATCCCTTCTTTGGCTTCAACTCTGGATGGGGATTGTCCTGATCGCCTGCTCTGCCCAGTTCGGGCCTTGCGTTACTACTTGGCCAGAACAGAGGGGGGGGCGGGACACTCGTCTCGGCTGTTCCAGTCTCTCCAGCCCGGTCGCTCTGATATCTCTGCAGCGACCATCTCACGCTGGATTGTTCAGACTGTTCGAGCTGCGTATGAGTCGGCAGGGGATCAGTCCTTGCGGGTGTCAGGGGTTAGGGCTCATGAGGTTCGCGCTTTAGCTACTTCGTGGGCCTTATTTAATGGTTCTTCTTACGCTGAGGTCATGACAGCTGCTGTTTGGAGGGGTCATTCTACGTTTACGGAGTTCTATCTCCGATCTTTGTCGGGACAGTCTGACGGATTGTATTCTTTGGGCCCTCTTGTGGCTGCCCAGTCCGTTGTCTGTCCTCCCTCTTCTTTTGCATAAGCCTCATTATGTCTTCTCCGCGTGATCCGGAACGCTGGTCGTAATCAGGCTTTGTGTCACAAAAGGAAAGGGTATTTTGAATTTTTCCTCCGGGGGTATGGGTCCTATTGTTGGAACCCTTCATCGCACCACGGAGACACCACTGCGGTAAGTCGAATTCGCATTTTAATGACTGTGGTAACGTACTTTGAAATAGAATTGAGGTTTCTCTTGTGAAACCAATTTCTATTATAAATACTTACCACAGTCATTAGGTGAGTTCCCTCCCAGCCTCCCCTTGTCTCCTTGGCTCTCACTTTTTTGGGCTTTGGAATTATGAAGTGGGAAGCATGGCTTCGTGTCTTAAATCACGTGCGTGAATACTGCCGTCTGATTGGTGGGTTTCCCAGGGGTTCCCCATGGGGGGAAAAATTCTTTATTTACGTATGTAAAGAGCCAAGTAAGGTTGGAATATGCATTATAATGACTGTGGTAAGTATTTATAATAGAAATTGGTTTCACAAGAGAAACCTCAAGTTAATTCTTAAATTTACATGTATATTGTATTGAAATAGGTGTGCTTAACAACAAACAATGTAGAAAAAAAATACATTTTATAAAACATATTTCAGTCGTGGATTTAAACTAAAGTCTTTAATCTGACTAGATTTTGCCATGGTCATGGGGTGTTAATTTCGATTAAGAGCTAAGGGAGCAATGCCTTCAGTGAGGCACCAACACTGTTATTAGCTACCTTAGAATAATGCCCCAGTGGCCACGACAATGTGACAATGCATGGTTTCCTTGGTGTCAGGATCATTTGTGGTAATGATGGAAGGAATAACATTTCCAATTTTCAAGAAAAATCTATAAAAGAGACCTCCACAGAACAAATAATTCTTGTTGAAAAATAAAAGTGAACGTGTACAAGACTGTGATGGTGGTTATCTCCTGCTGATGGCCTTTGAACTCAGATGCAGATCTCTTCGGAGGATGCTAAGTAATCAGAGTCAGGTCAATGTTTTATAAGGAAAATCTTAACCCAATATTTGGATTTCTCAGAGTTTAACGAACTAAATTTCTCATTATATTTATATAATGTAGCACAAAAACCAAAATGGTATCTGGTTAAAAATCACACCAGTATCTTTTTAAGGATACTTACCAGATTCATCACCACAGCTTATCTCATTGGTTCATGATCATGATGTTATCTTGTTCATTACTTGACACTGATATTTACCATTTCATGTCAACCGAAATGACACGTATTGCTTAATGAAACATGGTTCATAAATTTAATGCCATGGATTCATGACCACACCCAGATTATGTAATACATTTAAGGATACCTGTCCCACGACAGGCAAAACACTAGATAATTCCGCTTTAGTTTTCCCCTCATAGAGTAGTCTCCCCTGAATTTCATTTTGGATAGAAACATAAATGCAAATGTCATAGGTCAGGGTGGTTTTGTTGACTATGTAACTGAAGTTTTCCCTATATATACTTATCTCCCCTTAATTTCATTTTGGATAAAAACGTAACTGCAAATGGCATGGGCCAGGGTGATTTCATTCATTATGTAGCCCAACTGAAGATTTTCCTGCATTCAGTAATCTCCCCTTAACTTTATTTTGGATAAAATTGTACATGCAAATGACATAGGTCAGGGTGCTTCTGTTGACTATGTAGCTCAACTGTACTTTTTTGTACATAACAGTAATCTCCCCTTAATTTCATTTTGGATAAAAAAAATACATGCAAATGACAAATGCCAGGTAACTGATGCTCGTTGCTCCTGTTGACTATGTAGCTCAATTGTAGTTTTTCCTGCATACAGTTATCTCCCCTTAATTTCATTTTGGACATTCAAATGGTATATAGGCCAGGGTGGTTCTGTTGTCTATGTAGCTCAGTTGTTTAGAATCACAGTATAAAATTCTGAGGTATATGATTACTAGCCTGGTCTGGCCTCATTGCATCTTTGTAGACATTTTCTGTTTGTTTCATCTTTATTAATTTTTCTTAAAAGTCCCACAATGTATAGTTTTCGATAAAGAAATGAATTATATCGAAGCTATTCCGTCTTTGCGTATTGCAGAGTTATCTTCTCTTGGGAGCAGGTATTGATTGTTACGTCATTGGTCTGTGTGAGAAAATTACGTCGTTTTCTCAAAAATTGATGACGTTATTCTCACAAACAAGTGACGTAACAATCAATGCCTGCTCCAAAGAGAAGATAACTCTGCAATATGCAAAGACGGAATAGTCATGCCAGGAGAAAATTTCCAATTCATGCATAGCTACACTTTTCCCTGCAATGGTACATGGGATCCTTAAAATTGTATTCAATATCTTCAACGGCCTAAATAATAATGTTGTTTATTAAAAGACATGTATTCAAAGATGCTGGATTTAGCTACATTCATTTAAACAATAACATTCTGTTGACTCTAGATCTGCCTCAATGAATACCAGTTCTGGAGGATTAGGGAAGAGATGGTCATGTAGCTTCAGGTCACATCAAAGATATTCAAATTAACGCAAGGTGTTAAATGACCTGAATGATTATAATGGTATCTCCTTTTGAAATGAAAACCCTCACAAAGATGATTGCCAAGGGACATTATCACACGATCTATTTTAATATTCTTTTCACGTAGAAACTCTTTTATGATCACTATCTCTCAAATCTTACATTTGCAGTTAAGAACCATCAATAGGTTCCCATAAAAACTTAATCCTAAACTGAGATCTTAATTCTCCTCTGAGGTTGGTGCTTTACATACTTGCATGACACTGAGGGCAGGCAAATTGGTTGAAAACAGACAAAATCACAAGATGTGTTTGTTTGTGAGGGAAATAATATTTTTTCAAAAGCTTGATGATGGTTCTTGACTTGTGATGTCAGCATTAATATCATAATTACAATAAATGTCTCATGTACATTTTATTGATATTACTAATGATACCACGGTAATAAAACCACTCTCCGTCTCTCCCAATCAAATCTCAGAAATGTTATGTTACTGACTGCACAGTATTAGTACTTTTGCATCTTCCAAATATATAAATAATATGCAATATCTATATCCTTTGGATATTTATTTGTTTTCCTTTTGCAAAAAAATAAATGCTAATCGTAGTTTTTCCCCCATCACAAGCGTTGAATCGAGAGATATATCAATTGTGTTTACGCAGTCGCGTAACGATGAAACACGAACTGCCTTTAACCCACTGCTGTAGCAGAACCACTGAGGTATTAGATTTGATGTATTGAGTGGTCACAGTGCTCCCTGATGGTCGCAGTGGAAGCATTAAGTTGTAACCTCGAATGTATCTCTCTCGGTCCTCCCTGGCCTAACATGTCCATCACTTGTTCCCGCTTGTTTACTCAACAGATCACACTACTCACAAACCATATACAATCGCTATTACAATCGAATCTGTTTTGTATAATTACAATATTTAAAGGACACTGGAGAGGTCGTAAAAACTCATATACATGCATGATTGTGTCAATTTTTGAAAATTGAGAAATGTTTTGACAGTAATCAATATTAAAGCTACTGCTTCTAGCTAATGTCCTGGAGTGATTAGGCAATTGTTGTGGTATTCGGACATGCAATAACAATTAGTTAGCTTAATTAACTAAGATTCAAAGTGCTACCTACACTCAGCAGTAAATATTCTACGCTATTGTTGATGCTTCGGTTACTGGAGATATTACAATCAGACTTAAGTCGTGGGAGACCTACGTTAGGTACTTATTAGCCAGGTAGTAGCCCCAGGTGGTGGTTAACCCTCACCACCAAAACCTGGCACGTCCTTAAATGACCATAGCTGTTGGTAGGACATAAAAAACACAAACAAATTAGCAAACCAAATCACCAATGTCTACCAGTAAACAGCTAGTACAGATGTGGCAGGTTTTAACTATTCATAGTATTATGGTCACCTTTTAGTTTCGCGCTAAATGGAATTTCGGAATATCCCTTTAGCTCAGTGGAAGAGCATCCGACTAAGACGTCGGGGATAATGGGTTTGATCCCTGTGGAAGCCCACTTCTCTCTTCCCTGTTCCAATTGCAGGTGTGATCGTGGCCTTCCCTGTGGTGACAGGGAGTTAGAATCTTGGAGGTTGTGGTGTTCGAGGGTGAACACATTTAAAAAGGGGGGAGTAATGTGGCAGGTTTTTGTACATTGGATTACGGTCGCCTTCTAGTTTCATGCTAAAGAGAATTTCTCTTTACCTTAATGGTAGAGTGTCCCACTAGGAAGTCTGGGATCGTGGGTTAATGATCCCCGGTGGAAGCACACTACTCTCTTTCCTGTTACAGAAAATCTAACAGAATTCAAGTCAGAGAAAAGAAATTTTAAAACCCAAATTAATCACAAAATGTCGTAACAAAAATAATAAACCCATTGTGCTGCACTTCAAATATTTTCTGGGGATAATGAGTTCAGCACACCAAGTGTTGATTACTTGTCTGCTTACGATCAACCACATCATGCTGACAACCACAGTTAATTACATATTTTTTTTTAGAAAAAATGTCATACGCTTGAAGTCTGTTAAGTTAAAAAACAATATTTAATCTTCTTTAAGAGAATGTGTAAATGAGATGACAGGAAATATTCTTGAGTTGAAGTAGATTAATTAGCTTTAAAGCTGTACAAAGGGTTAAGTTTGCTGAGGTAAAATGGACTATTAAACATTAAAGTCAAAAGATGGAAGGGTGTATCTATCAATTGAGCTACCTCTGTCCAGTTCTGCTACATGTATGTCTTGTCCCTAAAGACATCACTATTTACAACCAATCAGTGGCGGATCCAGAGACCTATCTGGGGGTGTTTCCAAATTTCCTGGGGGGGTTTCCATGTTGGAAAAAATTGAGGAAAATGGTGAAAATATATGATTTATAAAGAAAATTCTCAGGTTGGGGGGTTTCCTGAAGCCCAAAAAACCCCCTCTGGATCCGCCACTGCCAATGTTTTGGTATATCCCCATGACAAGCATACACCCAATGTTTTGAACAGGGGTTGGTCACAGGAACCACTGTAACAGAAGAGAAATGCATGGCCAGACTTGCAGGTTTTTGAAATCAAGACCTTTGGGACTCCATATGTACACTCTATCAATTGAGCTACCTGGTTGCTGGCAAATGACCCAGTTCAGTTTTGCTACATCCTCCCTCATTTACAAAAGTATTTGACCCTAAAAACACAGGAGACCTGTTACCTTCTTCCTTGGGTATATATCATTGAGCGTCAAATGTAACAGGAAAAGAAATTACAACGACCAGACTGACTGACTGGAACCTGCAACCCTCTGATCTCCAGAGGGACGCTCTACCAATTAAACTACCTTGTCACCGACAATTGACCCAGTCCAGTTCCGCTACATACACATTTATAGCATTTTTATTTTTGCAACTACATATTTGTACATTGGTAAACTTACCAGATGACAACAAATTATATATACCACTGCTTCTCCATATTATTTTTTTTATAAAAAAGGCATAACACAATTTTAATGGATATCATGTGCAATAATATAACATTAGTCTATGTGATGACATGTACAGTTTCAGTAAAGTTTTAAGTATTTTGGATGAAATCTGTCGATACACGCAGACATTGATTACGGCCGGTTACCGATTACAGTATACCCCCTTCCACTCCACCTCTTTATCTTCCCTGTAGGGGGGTTACAATCAACTATATATCTTAGCACGGCACAAGTCATTCCATTAAGTACAAGTAAGCATCACATAGCTAGTCTGCCAGATTAACTACATATAAGCCGACTCTACACTGACAATATAAGCATGACCAATATATTAAGCTGAAATAATGATGTGTCTTGTTTTCTGCTTCCAAGAAAATACTGTCATCAGCTGAAGATAATCATTTCAAAATGGCCTTTAAAGTCTATCCAAATTAGGCATAATGGACCATATAACTGCATACTATATAGATACAGAATTAAGTTACAGTACACGCATAGCCATGCAGGAAGTTTCTTGGTAACCCTCGGGGCACCATCAAAACCGGCTATTATACCAGTATCTCGGCAAGGAGGTCAAAGCGGAATTACTTCCTCTATCTGGAATTATCATCTTAATACAATGAAACCTGACTTTATAGATCAGTCGGCCAGAAATGACAGCATGTCAGTAACGTATGTCAGAGTGCAAATCATGTCAACAGGAAATGTTCGCCACACTTTGAGTTTCGCCATTAACTGTTTTCACCCTCAGTAATAAGGGCAAATTTATCATGATGGTGAAAACAAGCACATAATATACCGTACATAGTACTGACAAGGGTGAAAATAACGTTTTGTGAAACAGATTATACCAGTGAAGGGCAGAAGTTTCCTGAATACAGTAAATACAATGCAGAAAACTGTTATTAGCCTTTTGGGGAAACAAAACAAGTCAAAGTAATATGAAGAAAGAGTCAGAATAGTCAAATTGTATGGTATGATTTCACTGTATAAATAAATCAGTTCCCAGTCAGATCGCGCACTCACCTTTCACCAAAACAGCTGGGTTTTGATTCCCAGATTGGATGTGAAAAGGTATGAAGTCACACGCCCGACCACGTGGGTTTTCTCCCGGTAATCCAGTTTCCTCCAACAGCTAACATCCAGGCTAACAAGAGTGATTATTATAAGTTTATATCACTTGGTTCATAATTGTTCTAAAATCAAAACAAAATTAATAAATATTTGTTTGACAGTATAAATTGGCAGATTCAGAGTCATAAATAATATATTATGGGTGATCACTTATCACATTGGATCTAGCTTGACGCTCAACTTTTTACAAGAGTGGGGGTTTGATTTTTTTATTGAACTAGAAGATGTAGATGTAAAGTACTCGACCATGTAGATATGTCTTTTTTTTTGTATTCTAGTTTCCTCCTACATTAAGGCAAGATTGAGTAATAGAACAATCCAGAAATTGTAGTCATGTAAGAAATTGGTAAAAAATGGGAATCTTTGGAAAATGATAAACAGTTTATATTTCCTGATATTGTCTTTTATTCAAAATTAAAGTCTGTTATTCATTTTTTTTCATTATTAGTTTAAGGGTGCATGCTAGCTTATATGTCACACCTATTATTTGTGTTAGAGTGATCTCCCTTTATTTTGTTATAGTCAAATAATTAACATTCAGAACTGCCTTATTTTGTTATAGTCAAATAATTAACATTCAGAACTGCCTGACTGGTATATTTCAATGAACCAAGTTCAATTTACCATTCAAAAACAATAAATCACTGGTTTCTTAGTGAGGAACTTATTGTGACGATGTCTCAGTATGGTGCCAAATTTCCTGAAGTTTCCTCAAGTCAGCGAGTGCTCTACTGACTCCGCTCAATGAAGGTTCTTTGAGATTAGCTAATCCAATAATCAATTCATAACCATGTGATAAGCTAGCTCCCCCTCTGGGGAAATACAGAACCTCAAAGTCCTTGAATGCTCCAAATAAATCTATGCATGTGAGGAAGCTATCGTATACACAGTGCGAATGGTTTACTGAACTTGGTACCTGAATCTAACAAATTGTTCAGTGCTTTCCCCCGGGAATCAAACTAAAGACTTGAAATTGATCATGTCACAATAAAAACAAAGTGTGCTTAGGCTCACATAGATATACCCCACCACTACCCTATTCCTCTTCGTCCAGCTTTGCTCATGCCCTTTGACCCTTTAACATTGACAGATGATCAAAAATCTTATCAGGTGTACACATGTGGACCTCAATATAACCGTACTTTAGTGTAAACATTAACTAAATGTGTTCAGCAGTTTTGAGATATCTTGTACACAAGTTCTTTTACTGTGGATGCAGTACTCTAGTGGATCAAAATAATTTTATAGTTTCAACATGCTTGATCGATGGCCTTATACTTCAGAAGGCTACATGCCAAATATCAAGACTGTAATCTTCATAGTTTTGTAGAAGAAGTCATTTTTGTGGAGTTTGGACGATCGATAGATTGCAGATGCTGTACTATTGAATAAAACTCCCAGGCACTTTGAATCCATTCCTTAGTTGAAAATAGAGCCGATGCCCATGATAAAAAAAGTTATGAACTAAAAATGTTCTATCACATCACTGACCCGTTTAACCATGTCCTAACGCCAAGTCATATATACGGTAATAGTTACACATGTTATAAAACCTAACAAGAGGCCCAATGGGCCTGCATCGCTCACCTGGTATTAATCTCACACTTGTAATCTTAAAAGTTGACTAAAATACAGCTACAGGCAGAATATCAGTGTTTGATTCATAAGAACCTATTAAAAGATTTAAACATATGATGCATGTGACCTTGAATGTCGAACAAGGACATTAGGTTGAACAGAGTTTTTAGTCTTCCAACCCAGCATGCTTCTGGCAAAATATCATTACCCTGGACCTTTTGGTTATACAGAACAAATCATTTAAAGATTTAAATATCTATTGACCACTGTGACCTTGAATATGGGTGAAGGTCATTCACTTGGTAGTCCTTCATCCCAGCATGTTAATGGCCAAATATCATCACTCTTGGCCTTTTGCTTATTAAGAAGAAGTCATTCAATGGTTTTAAACATATTTGACCCCTGTGACCTTGAATATATATGTCAAGGTCATTCATTTGAACAAACTTGGTAGTCCTTCATCCCAGCATGTTACTGGCATTATATTAGGCCTCTTGGTTATTCAGAAGAAGTTGTTTAAAGGTTAAAAACATATTTGACCCCTGTGACCTTGAAAAAAGATGAAGGTCATTCATTTGAACAAACTTGGTAGCCCTTCATCCCAGCATGTTACTGGCCAAATATCATCATCCTATGCCTCTTGATTATTCAGAAGAAGTTGTATAAAGATTTTAACATATTTGACCCATGTGACCTTGAAAATGGATGAAGGTCATTTATTTGAACAAACTTGGTAGCCCTTCATTCCAGCATGTTACTGGCCAAATATCATCATCCTAGGCCTCTTGGTTATTCAGAAGAAGTTGTTTAAAGGTTTTGAACATATTTGACCCCTGTGACCTTGAATATAAGGCAAGGTCATTTATTTGAACAAACTTGGTAGCCCTTCATCCAAGCATGCTTCTGACCAAATATCATCACCCTAGGCCTTTTGGTTACTGAGAAGAAGTTGTTTAAAGTAAAAAGTTGACGCCGGACGGACGCCGGACGGGCCAGGTGAGCTAAAAATGATGTGATTCGTCAAAACTGCAAGAACATATTCCTACACCAATACAGGTACTATTTTTATTGAACTGCATTTTTTATTCTGATAAATTTTAATGCTTTTGTTATAAAATGAATTTAAAATGGTTTTTTTTGTAATTATTATTTTCTTTGCATTTAAAATTGTCATTATGAAAAAATAATTCTGGAACTACTATGCACTAAGCGGAATGACAATACAATGAAGTACATTGGTTTTAACCTATAATTGTGTCTTTTTTTCAAATTCTGAATGTTAATATGTGATAAATAGAATCTTACATTCATGTCCATATCATATATTGAATTCATTAAACCCGTTCAATAAATTCAATATGACATGAACACTCATGTAAGATCCACTACATGTGAAAACTGATAGTTTGTAATCCAAAAATACAGATTAAATTTGTCCAGCCATTTATCACTCAAGTAATAATCCTGATATAATGGGTTTTTTTTCATTAATTTTCCGATAATTGTAAGAACTAAGTAATGCCAGCAACACTATCTCAATACAACTGAAACATTTAATTAGATTCGCTCGTTTTATAATTATCAATCTATTTCAATTTTCACTGGAGAAATTTTATTTCAATTAAAGCATTCCAGCAATTCCTTGCAAGGCGTTTTTATACGCAATGTCTGTTGAAGATTTTTTCGTATCTGTATTTCAAGAGTAAAGTGTTGATTAAGATCTTCACATACACAAAGGCATTTATATAAGTATGAACACCTGTACTTATAAAACTACATCTGAGCAGTAAATCTTCTCGGATTACTTTAACACAATTGAAAATTGTTTTACAGTGACAGAAAGCACTATAATCATCAGTAAAATTCATCTTAATTTAGTCCAATTAAACCACTTTATAATGACAATTCACTGTACAGACAGATAATTTGAAAACACTTTATATCTGCCTTAATCTAAAGCTATAACTACCAAAGATAGCCTGGAGCCGGTATTTTGTTCGAAATTTAAAATTTTACAGACAACCTTGAAGCTTTATGGGAGACATAATGTTGTTTTGTGACCCTGAAGCTGCTTTTTATAAAATTTAGATATGCTGTTGATTTCCTTCATGGAATGCTTCTGATGCCCTTAGCTCATTCACCCGTGAAGACACATTTGAACTCTTCCAATTCAAAGGTTGGAATACATCATTATGACATTTTAGGGGTGCATGATTTTATATTTCATAATTCTATTAAGGCAAATTAAGGTACCACGACATCAGTTATGATCACGAATAAGAGTTTTACTTAAAGACGTTCCATCCTTCGTAACACGTTTTTCTTGTCTATTTCCGTGTCGTCATTTCCGTATTGCATTTCAGGCATTTCAATACGGCAGTGTAAATTATAATAACACCGGGTAAACAATAGTGCATGTGCGTGACGATGATACGTCAATTAATATCCGATATCTAGACTTCACAGGGAAATGTGGATGTAATAAACTTAAGAAATATGATTCATGCAATGATCACATGCTTACACCAGTTCACGAGGTCGTAATAATTTTGTTGTTGAGTGAGTTACGCTCTATAAATTGTGGTTTGATAAGTATTATCAAATTTTGTTTATAAACAATTGTGTCTGCAATACTTAAGTTCAGTCATTCGTTTACATATGTGCATGTATCCATTGCCCAGTACACTTAGTCAACTACATGAACTATGACCTCTATCTGGGTCTGTCATTATGCATACTAATTAGTGCGTGCTATATTTAGCTTCACTTGGAGATGCTGAGCTGACCTGTCCACATCTCTGTGTTTTTCATTGCTTGAATTGGCCACACCATCCCCGTCCACGCTCCGGTTTTTCTTCTTCTTCTGGTAGTTTTGGTTGCTGTGTTCTGTGCTAGCGCACCATGGTCTAGATCTGCACTAATTATTCAGTCCAATAGTCCCACAATCGCTGGAGATTCATTCTTTTGGTCCATTAGCTCCAAAGTCATTGGGGTTTCATTCATTTCATATACATGTTATACACAGTTTACATCGTACAGGACCATTTTCCGCCTGGTTCTTCAGTAGGGCTCAGGACTCGCCTGGCGATGTAACCAAACTATGTATGATAGCAGTCTTTGTTGTACATGACTTTCACCTGGTTCTGCAAGAGGACTCAGGACCCCGCATGGCCACAACCTGCTCATTCAATTCCAATTCTTCATTTGTTCATTGTCTACCAGCTCAAAACTTTAATACTTACCTCATTTCCGTTAATAATTAACTAGGACCGCTTTTCCTGTTTATGGGATTAGGACTTGCACTTGGTAGGGAATCTTTAATTTATCTTCCTTCATGCTGGTAATTGTGTAATTATATGCAGCAGCTTATATGCAGCAGCCAAGACAGTCCTAAATGCAATTTGTTTGTTTGATTTTGTTTCATGTTTTGTTTATAGTTAAGTATGTGTCTGCTATGCTATGTAAATTATATTATGTGTAGAACAGTTTTGTAATGTAAACACTTAGTGATCTATTTTATAATACATTCGTAAATCTTTAAAATCCCTGTTTGTTATTGTTTATAAATGAATCTTTCTTACAATTGAAGTGCACCAATTCTGTTGAAATACAGTATCGTCCATAAAATATCAAGTTTCCTATGAAAATACATGAGTGGGGGCACGTCAGTAAGGCATAGTACCCTGCGATAGCCTCTGGTTACATGTATGTACCTTACATGTATATGCACAAGCAGGTTGGGGAATGGTGTCCATTATATATGTGATTGATAGTAATTTGATTCGATAAAAGAACAATAAATTGTTTTGAATGTTGATAACTACTTTTGAAAAAAACAAAAAACTCAAACTTTCTCAAACCAGTAGCTAAAGATTATGTGAAGCAATGTTACCGCTTATTTAGAAACTCTTCCACCTGTAGCAATGAAAACATTAGATAGGGAAGGTTACATATTCAGATTTGAAATGGAAAAAAAACCCTTAAATTTTCTTGCACTATCTTTCGAATAAAATGAAATCATTTCTAACTCATTTTCTGTGATATATCTGATAGCACTAATGGCAGCTCAGCTGACACGTTTGAAATGATAAGAACACTTTTTTTGTTTTTCTGTACAGCATAACATGTCGTGATATTATACAACATTTTCAAAACGATTTTAATATTGATGTTTGCCTGATTGCATACAAAGGCAAACCCTGAGCAAAAACAGAAGAGTTTTACAAGCAACAGATTTTTCAAACAACCAATTCCATAGATAGTACGGAAGAAAAAAAGTCTGTAGCCAAAAAAACAATATTGAGCAAACAGATTGCTGTAGGCTTTTCATGCCTTTGATACATAACAAAGACAAAAACTCAATTAAATGGCTAGTATGTTTCAATTTGATAATTACAGAGCGGTATCCATTGGCAGCTGTTACAGTAAATCTATATCTTCGTTTGAATGTGTCTAACAGTGTTTGATTTGATTCAATTGTGGTTAGATTTGCTCAGAGCAATCGTATTGATTTAATGTCTTCATCAGCAGTTATGCTTAAAACTGATCAGTGTATTTATTCTATAGAGTAGGGTATTTACCAGTTCATGTTGTTATGTTCAGTGTTTTGGCCGTCTTTCTGTTTGTAAATAAGTTTGTTTGCAGTTCAAGATGGTGCTTATATAAAACCCCACTTAATTCACAGGATACAGAGGAGTAAACCTTTAGCACAGTTCACCGATACGGATTCTGAAACCTTTAGCAATCAATGGATACCATTTTTGCTTAAACAATGGCAGGGTTGAATGGATCCATACTAGCCTACATAATTAAATGATGGTATAAGGCATATACACAAAATGTCAATGCTCTGTGACTTTGACCCTGGAGATATGACACGCCCTTAGGTCAATTAAAAGTTGTAATATATTTTTTGTTGATGAGTATGATCAACATTCAGCTTAGGGTAGATTTAATTATCATCTGGACACCAATTTTTAAAACATCCATTCTCAATGACCTTGACCTTAGAGTTTTAAACTTGGGTCAAGGACACTATAAATACACAACAGTCATGGAGAACTTGCTGTGAAGTATGATTATAAAGATCCATGCAGTTACAGCTAGGGTACAGAGTGATAGTCTAGATATACCAAATATATCTGTATATACTCTATGACCTTGACCTTAGCGATATAAGCTATAGGGTCAAGGTCAATACATATACAAAGGTCATGGGCAACAATACTGGGAAGTATGATCAAGATCCAAACACAAGAGTACAGAGTAAAGGCTGGATGGTCACCTTTTAAAATGTATAATGCTTTATAACTGTGACCTTGGAAATATTACCATGATTCAAATATACAGCACGTCTATAGTCAAGTGAATCATTCACTATGTATGCAATGCTCACGATAACTGAAACCAGTTATACAGATTGTCAAACAAATGTCACCTTTTAAACTTAAGCTTGCATAGTAACTATTTCTACATAGAGTCAATCTGTGTATGATCAGAAAACTAAACCTGTTTAACTCATTCACCCCTACATTTTTTAACTGGACTTGCCCAGTCTTTGATATGGTAAGGTTCACATTTGACTGTAGGGGTGATCAAATGGGTTAATGTTCTGAATGAAAATATTGTTTTGACTTGACAGGTATCGTTGTAGATTGGCGGGACTAATGAGGTATCTATGTGATATCACAGATATTGTATACTGCAGATAATGTTATCAACCTTGTCTGGGTACTATAAAGGTTAAATGATTGCTTCTCAGAGAATTGCATTACAACTGTATGTTGGCATCATGTAAGGCAGAAAGGGGGCGTAATTCTATTATTGTGTATTTGTTAGATCACTGGTCTGACCCAGACAGCCTTTTTTGGGATAATTACCTTGTAAATTAACATGACATTGATCTGACCTTCAACGTGATCCAAGGTGAAATTGATATGTCTCTTATCAGCAATTCCTGGTCGTTACAAAGGTCAAAATCAACAAATTACTCCAGGAATGTTTAATAGAGCAAACGTTACATTAATGCCTACATAAACACAACTTAAAGTGATGTCATCTACCAATCAATGGTCTCAAAAAAACTTCTAAAGTTGCGTTAACAAAACTTAACTTTCAGTTAAGTCTTGGTATTCTCAAATTCAAAATGGTAACAGTCCTTTATAATTTACAATTAAATCTTTGAGCATTTCTAGTATTTCTAGTTAAAACTTTGTTTTTACAACACATTTTAAAGACCATACAAAGACTATCAAAAATAGGAATATTGTTAATTGAAACTAATCTGCAGCGAAAGGACTTTAATGGGACGTTATTGGTTGTTTTAACTTGAATTTATTTACCAATTTCTGTTTTAAACATCATATCAGTAAATTGGGGCTATCTTTTTCGCTGCACATTTTTCCAATACGCATGCGTAAATGCCCAACCATAGCAACAAAATCGCGTTGCTATGCAGAAATAGACAAAATAAGGTGTGTTTTTGGACAGTTCGCATGCAGAAATGAAAGCCTGTGCACGTGACAAACAAAAAATCCTTTCTATGAATGAACACTGGTATGAAAATGTTTGAGCATGTCAAATTTCATTTTGTTTGTTGCATGTGTAGGTTTTCAAAAACTTAACAAGAGGCCCATGGGCCTTAAGGGTCACCTGATATATTTATACAGAGAGTTGATTTGGTTTTTAACATGAACAGAAATATTATTCAAAGTGACAAAAAACAATAAAACCACCTTATTCAATATCTAGCATACAGATTTAAGACTAAAAAGTATTTGAAACTAGCACCTCCGATTCTAAACAAGGAAAATGAAGAAATTTTAGCACAAATTGAATTACTTCCAATGGAAATTAATTAAACAAATGTTGGTCCAAAATGTGATTCCCTATATAAACTATAGTAAAGTTTACCCCCTCCCAAGGGGTAAACGTGAGACCCAACAGGGTCACAAAATTCACAATTTTGGTAGAGCACCTTAAGATCCTTCCATCTATGAAGAGTGTTTGATTCTACCATATCTGGGTCTTGAGGAGAAGTTTTTTGAAATTTGAAAAGATTATGGCTTATACAGCTCAGGGGTGCAGCCGTTAAGGACATTTCATCATTGTCGTTTTGAAATTGGTGCAAAATCACTGGCAAGCCTTGGGTTTTATCCATTTTAAAAACCTCTTGGGTGGAATTACCCTATCCTACACCCCTGGTCATGGAACAGTCTAATGATAAACTTGTTTTGAATACCCCTTAATATCAATGACCATCGACTGATATGTCTCACTTTTGTCTAAGAATTGTGAATAATTGTTTTTCTTGGCTAAAACATTTTTTAAGGATCCCTGTACCGCTGCCAAAAACTAGCTGCGTTCTAACATCAATACTTGATCTGATGAACATGTAAATAATTATCACTGATTTTAGAAATTAAAAAAAAAGCGTCATTCTAGCTGTTAAACTCTTTCTGTAACATTTGTATATACCTTTCTGTGGTTCTACAACAAGTTAGCATGTCACTGAGTTATAAGCCACAATCTTGTGCTATGGCAAAAAATAAGGGAAATCATAAATCAAATCAAAGAATGAAAAATGAACGTGCCCACAGACCACACACCTTTGCCAGACAAATCATCTTCAGATGTCGTGTCAATTACAATCATCAATAATTCAACTTAAAAAAAACCAGATACATGAATTGCCTAACACTATATTAGGCATTCTTTAAAATCAATTCTTGTTTCAATTACCAGCATTTAATTCTGATCGAGCTACTGTGAAAACCTCAAAATGGCGACCAACTTAAGCAATCGTGTGCAGGTAAATTACCTGAGCTGGCTAGATGACTATTTTAAGACCTGTTGTCCATGAGTATTGTTTGATTTCTTTGTGTATCTAGCTACGGAAATATTTCTTTTTCTTAATGATATGGGTGAAGAGTTCATAGCTTTAAAGGAAATCAAAGTGGCATTGTTCATGCCAGCTTTGTGTTTTTATCATCGTAACTAATTGTTTTCTTTGGTCCATCAGTAACTGCTACGGCCAGAACTTGTGCGGAAGAAACATCCGCCATCAACAGCTGACATTTATATTCATATCAAACATTGAAGTCTCTGTTGCTTAAAAGCCATTGGCATCATCCATTCAGGAAAAACAAGAAAATGTGACAAGTTTATTTCCTCGGCTCATTATTACCAATCTGGAGAGAGTGTTTATCGTTAATCATTTTTTCACATTAGTTAGAATAACTATTAGTCATTGTCTCCATTATGGTGTAATGTCTTGAAGCTTGCTATATAAACCAAAATGACCAGACTATAGCTACAACAAGCCCTTCTTTATCCGTAAGGAACAGACAGAAAATCACACAGTAGTATAATTTTACGGGCACTTTAAAAGTGTGTGATTCTCCAATTGGGCGTGTAAAGGTATTGGGTCACCCGCCTGACCAGTATGTGTTTTCCAATTTCTACCCACATCCTGTGCACTACTAGCCAGGCGAACAAGAGTGATTTATATCAATTAACACAACTTGTTTCATAATTGTTGTAAAGAAATTTTAAATTCTAAAATTCTAATTCTAAAAATTAAAGTAATATTACAAAGGTATTGAATTTCAGTTTAAAAATTATTCTTATAGCATTTGTCCAGACTTCTCAAAGGTCAGAGTCTTACCTCTATTAAGACATTTACCTAACAATTTGCAGCACAGTACTGTAAAATTGTTAAATTTCCAGAGGTTGAAAATTTTGCGATTTTATGTCCGGAACTTATTAGAGGGGGTTTAATTATACAATTCACAATTCCTGTAAGTACATTTTGGAACACCTCACAAAGTACAACAAGAGGCTCAATGGGCCTGCATTGCTCACCTGGTATTAATCTCACACTTGTAATCGAAAAAGTGGACTGAAATACAGCTACAGGCAGAATATCAGTGTTTGATTCATAAGAACCTATTAAAAGATTTAAACATATGGTGCCTGTGACATTGAATGTCGAACAAGGACATTTGGTTGAACAGAGTTTATAGTCTTCCAACCCAGCATGCTTCTGGCAAAATATCATTACCCTGGACCTTTTGGTTATACAGAACAAATCATTTAAAGGTTTTTAACATATTTGACCCCTATGACCTTGAGTATATGTCAAGGTCATTCATTTATACAAACTTGGAAGTCCTTCATCCCAGCATGTTACTGACATTATCCTAGGCCTCTTGGTTATCCAGAAGAAGTTGTTCAAAGGTTTAAAACATATTTGACCCCTGTGACCTTGAAAATCATGAAGGTCATTCATTTGAACAAACTTTGTAGCCCTTGATCCCAGCATGCTACATGCCCAATATCAGTACCCTGGGCCTTTTGGTTATTGAGAAGTTGCTTGAAGATTTTAACATGTTTGACCCCTGTGACCTTAAAAGTGGGTCCAGGTTATTCATTTGAACAAACTTAGTAGCCCTTCACCCCAGCATATTACAGGCCCATTTCAGTACCTTGGGCCTATTGGTTATTGAGAAGTGGTTTGAAGATTTTACGATATTTGACCCCTGTCACCTTGAAAGTGGGTAAACGTCATTCATTTGAACAAACTTGGTAGCCCTTCATCCCAGCATGCTGCAGGCCCAATATCAGTACCCTGGGACTTTCGGTTATTGAGAAGAAGTTGTTTGAAGATTTTCAGACATTTGACCCCTGTGACTTTGAAAGTTAGTCAAGGTCATTCATTTGAACAAACTTGGTAGCCCTTCATTCCAGCCTGCTACAGGCCCAATATCAATACTCTGGGGCTTTTGGTTATTAAGAAGAAGTCATTTGAAGATTTTAACATATTTGCCCCTGTGACCTTGAAAGTAGGTCAAGGTCATTCATTTGAACAAACTTGGTAGCCATTCATCCCAGCATGCTACATGCCCAATATCAGTACCTTGGGCCTATTGGTTATTGAGAAGTAGTTGTTTAAAGTAAAATATTGACCCCGGACGATAGACAGACGGCGGACGGACAGAAGGACGATGGACGAACGCCATGGCCTAAGCTCACTTGCCCTTCGGGCAGGTGTGCTAAAAACTTAAGCAGGACAAAGAAATACTGATTGTCAAGTTCAATTCATCTGTTAACTTTTTTTCGTCAACCTAGAACTAGCTTTACGTGTTATTTTTGTGAAATTTTGAAAAGCGTGATTGCATACCCGTTGCAATGAGGCAGAATGAGAGAAGAAATCTACGACCTATACATGTGTACCTGGCTCGAAAGTGTTTCGTAAGCCAGACTTGTTGAGTATGACGAATGATACACTGGGGAAAGAGATCAATTTCAGTGTAAAGAAATGCATTGAGGTAGTAAATTCATCAGCAAACATTGAGTTGATCTGAACCAAACACAGTAGGGATTCACCCACAGATAAGCTTTTGAAATCAAGAAGAACGAACTGGTTTAAAATTGGAAACCTTGGTATTTATAACAGTTAAAGCTAATGCTTGCTGTACATTAACAAATGCCTCGGGCCTTAAAGTGTTCAAAATCAGTATTAATTCAACAACTTTAATGATTGGTTGTACACAGACCATGGCTGCTAATCGATTATATTACCATTACAGTAATTATATCTAGGGGCATTTGTAAATAAATGTGCTTGATGTAATACATAAATTTATTAACTTTTTTTTTTTTTTATAAATATTTATGGCTAAAACAAACAATGCATTTAACATTATGCTTCATTTTGAAATCAACCGATTCCTTAGTCAAGCTATTACCAAATTACATTGATCTTCAATTCGGCCAAATTGTCATTTTTTACCAACAGCTCCAATTCAGGATAGATTTTGTGCATAAACAGAGCATGTATATAGCACACGACGAAATAAATGAAATTTGCATGTCTAATTTTTACTTTTTGTCGGATAAAGATGATTACCCAGTGAAGTGACATCAAATCCCTAAAAAGGATTGACTAATCTTCGTCATTCTAACTTTGTCAGGACAAATAAATTCAAGTCCTTTTGAGCATTGCCATGGTAGTCCATTTCAATTTAACAATTTTACCTTTTTTTGCAATTACCCATCAATAAGTTAATATATTTTACAAAAAAGAAGCCTTGTTATGACCCAACACTGTTAATGTTACACCTACCGACAAATACCTATGACAATCTCCATCCTACCTTTTGATGACTGACAATACTAATTTGATCTGTTATTTCAAACCAAAGATGTTGAAACATATAGCGAAAACATCCAGGTCATATTTTTGTTTTACTGTAACCCCATGTAATATCTCCCATTGTGGTTAAAGAAATTACCATTAAAAGAATAACGACAATTAAGACACAACTTTGCAGTATAATACGTCCCATTAAAGGCAAATAATTTTCACAAAGTCAATCGGGCTGGAAGTTTTTAGGACCACTAGTCCAGCTGTAGATGTCACGTACTAGTCTCTGACTATCTGGTTACCCTTATTGTTGAGTCCTGCAGTTATAAATAAAATCTATATGCTGTAGTTGAGTTATCTCCCCTAAATGGTTTAATGACTATGATCAATTAACTCAGTCCTATCAATACATACTGAGACTTGTGTACCAATTAAATCCACCATGTAAATTACATCTGAATGTTGTATTAGAGTTACCTCCCCTAAATATTTAAAAATCGCTAAGATATATAACCACTGAAGATTCTTAATAACCAACGATACAGTCTTGTGTACCATTAAAATGTGTAAATCCAATGTATTAATTTTAACATTTCCCAGTGTTCCTTCATGTGTTGAAATCTTTCGGAAAGGAGATATGTATATATAATGTCTTAATAAAGATTTTCACAATTTCTTTATGTTGCATCTTATAGCTCTATGTTTTTGTTTTTTACTTTTACAAACCGAGGTCTGGCTTTGACAGTTCCTGTAAAACAGACTGGTGATCGGGATCATATGGAACACTCACAGAAACAAAACTGGAGGAGATATATAGGAGCACTTGTCCTTTCTCTTCTTCTTTATATGGAAAGTTTTATGACACACTCTCTAAATCTGCTGAGCCCTAAATTCACCTCAAATGCAGCTGAAGGGTGTTTTTCTTGTTAATAACTAATATGTCAGATGTCTCCCTCAGGACAATTTACCAGTCTAGTCTGTCTGACAGCCATTGTATATACCATGTAGGTTATAGACACTTCAATAGGTTCATTGGGTTTATTTTAAGTGTGCCTGCAGTTTTCTCTGACTGAATTCTTTGGTGTGGTTCGGTTTGTCTGTGTTTTACATTCTATCAACAACTATGGTTATTTAAGAGCATGCCATGATTTGGTGCTGGAGGAAAACCAGAGTACCTGGAGATAAAACACCAATCTATGGCTAGCACCTCTGTGACTGCTTTGAATTCTTAATTATAGCTGAACTGGTATTGTGCCAAAAATGAAATATAACACCACACTACTTGAACCAAATACTCTATCTCTTTAAAACTATAATCTGATATATTTGAACATGGAATCCCAGAAGGGTTTCAAAGGACTGAACTATTTCATGTCAACAACAGACAGTATACATTGTAATGGCCCCACATGTGGTGCAGGAAGTGATTAAGTTTTCGAGTGCTTGTAGGGTNTTTGTTCTGGTGTCTACTTTGTTCTTGTTGTTTTCTGTTTTCCCTTTTGTCTGCTGACATTTCTGTTTCAATGGCTGTCTGTTATAAATATAAAAGACTTTGAGTCATGGATAAGAAAATGATTCCCATTCTAGCCTCATTAATTTCCAGCCACACGCTGTCCCACTATCTGGTCAGACTGTTTTAGCTAGGGGACATATAATGGCCTTCCATGATCTGAACATTTATTATCTAATTTTGATTGAAGGTGCAGTAATCATCAGGACTGAATCGGACTATATAGGACTCCTTTACAAACCTGATATTAAGGATCCCTGTCCCAATGTTCTGTTGTTGATTATACTTTGTTTATTTCAATTTTATTATTTCTCACAAAAGTCCAGCATTGTATTATTTTTTTCAGAAATGATTTATCAAAGTTATAGTTATACTGTAGATAAAGTGTCCAATACTTAGTTAGTTTTTGGCAGTGGTACGAGGATCCTTAAGAGGAACGTCGGAGAATCCACAATAGCAGATCTGCTGTCCCCACCGCAAAATTGAATTCAGACCTCTACCTTTTCTTTTTCATTCTAATTAGTCGTACTTATTGATAGTGTGTTTTTCCCTCTAGGTATCTATCCTAAAATTACCTTACATATTTTGCGCGAACGTTATACCTGAACATAAAAATAAATAAATTCATTTATGACAATTACTTACATTTTTGAGGAAATAAAATTAAAAATATTAAACTTCAGTCATATCCTGTACATTTCCTTGTGTTCAGGAACTACCACAAAGCGAACACAAAGGTTAAATAATATTTAAAAACAATTTTAATACAGCGTTAGTTTTTACTTATTGCCATTAGATATGACAGCCTACAGGTTCAGACAATATGGCTTTTAAAAGTTTAATCTTCGTATAAGCAATCAACCTGCAGTTTACGTTCTATATTCTATAATGTAAGAATCAAAACAAGCCAACAACAGACAATTTGGCGACCAGTGAAATTGTTAATGTAAGGCTGCCAGCATTTCCATAGAAACAAAAGCCATCAAGTAAAGTGTTTCCTCATTCCACATTCAACAAAAATCAAAGTAAGACAAAGTTGTTGAGAGTGATGCTGTTCACAAACATGTTATTTTTCTTTTATCTTTCCTTTTGTCTTTTTTTTCCTAAAAAGTGCACGCATTGGGAAGAAACTGTTACATAGACAAGTTTGTATGAAGGAAACAGACCAATTGGTTTTATGACTGGTAAACAGATATATTGGTTCAGTGACTGGTGATCAGATTTATTGCTTCAGTAACTGGTGATCAGATTTATTGCTTCAGTAACTGGTGATCAGATATATTGGTTCAGTAACTGGTGATCAGATATATTGGTTCAGTAACTGGTGATCAGATATATTGGTTCAGTAACTGGTGATCAGATATATTGGTTCAGTAACTGGTGATCAGATATATTGGTTCAGTAACTGGTGATCAGATATATTGGTTCAGTAACTGGTGATCAGATATATTGGTTCAGTAACTGGTGATCAGATATATTGGTTCAGTAACTGGTGATCAGATATATTGGTTCAGTAACTGGTGATCAGATATATTGGTTCAGTAACTGGTGATCAGATATATTGGTTCAGTAACTGGTGATCAGATATATTGGTTCAGTAACTGGTGATCAGATATATTGGTTCAGTAACTGGTGATCAGATATATTGGTTCAGTAACTGGTGATCAGATATATTGGTTCAGTAACTGGTGATCAGATATATTGGTTCAGTAACTGGTGATCAGATATATTGGTTCAGTAACTGGTGATCAGATATATTGGTTCAGTAACTGGTGATCAGATATATTGGTTCAGTAACTGGTGATCAGATATATTGGTTCAGTGACTGGTGATCAGATTTATTGCTTCAGTAACTGGTGATCAGATTTATTGGTTCAGTGACTGGTGATCAGATTTATTGCTTCAGTAACTGGTGATCAGATATATTAGTTCAGTAACTGGTGATCAGATATATTGGTTCAGTGACTGGTGATCAGATCTATTGGTTCAGTAACTGGTGATCAGATCTATTGGTTCAGTAACTGGTGATCAGATTTATTGGTTCAGTAACTGGTGATCCGACCCATTGGTTCAGTAACTGGTGATCCGACCCATTGGTTCAGTGACTGGTGATTAGTTTTATTGGTTCAATGACTGGTGATCAGATTTATTGGTTCAATGACTGGTGATCAGATTTATTGGTTCAGTAACTGGTGATCAGATCTATTGGTTCAGTGACTGGTGATCAGATCTATTTGTTCAGTGACTGGTGATCAGATTTATTGGTTCAGTGACTGGTGATCCGACCCATTGGTTCAGTGACTGGTGATCAGATCTATTTGTTCAGTGACTGGTGATCAGATATATTTGTTCAGTGACTGGGGATCAGATCTATTTGTTCAGTGACTGGTGATCAGATCTATTTGTTCAGTGACTGGTGATCAGATCCATTGGTTCAGTGACTGGTGATCAGATCTATTGGTTCAGTAACTGGTGATCCGACCCATTGGTTCAGTGACTGGTGATCAGATCTATTGGTTCAGTAACTGGTGATCCGACCCATTGGTTCAGTGACTGGTGATCAGATCTATTGGTTCAATGACTGGTGATTATATATTTTGGTTCAGTGACTGGTGAGCAGACCTTTTGGTTCAGTAACTGGTGATCCGACCCATTGGTTCAGTGACTGGTGATCAGATCTATTGGTTCAGTAACTGGTGATCCGACCCATTGGTTCAGTGACTGGTGATCAGATCTATTGGTTCAGTAACTGGTGATCCGACCCATTGGTTCAGTGACTGGGGATAGGATTTATTGGTTCATTGACTGGTGATCAAAATGATTCGTGCAGTAACTGTTGATCAGATCTATTGGTTCAGTGACTGTTGATCAGATCTATTGGTTCAGTGACTTGTGATCAGACCTATTGGTGCAGTAACTGTTGATGAGAACTATTGGTTCAGACAACATAATTTCTGCAAACTGGCAAGACAAACACAACCTCACTCAAACACCCGGGCAACAAAACCTCACTCCAACACACAGGCAACACAACCTCACTCCAACACACAGGCAACACAACCTCACTCCAACACACAGGCAACACAACCTTACTCAAACACACAGGCAACACAACCTCACTCCAACACACAGGCGACACAACCTTACTCAAACACATGGACAACACAACCTCATTCCAACACACTGGCAACGCAACCTCACTCCAACACACTGGCAACACAACCTCACTCCAACACACTGGCAACACAACCTCATTCCAACACAAAGAAAACACAACCTCACTCCAACACACTGGCAACACAACCTCGCTCCAACATACTGGCAACACAACCTCGCTCCAACACACCGGCAACACAACCTCACTCCAACACACAGGCAACACAACCTCACTCTAACACAGGCAACACAACATCACTCCAACACACAGGCAACACAACCTCACTCTAACACAGGCAACACAACATCACTCCAACACACAGGCAACACAACCTCACTCCAACACACAGGCAACACAACCTCATTCCAACACACAGGCAACACAACCTCACTCCAACACACAGGCAACACAACCTCACTCCAACACACAGGCAACACAACCTCA